>NW_027490902.1:0-33810 GCF_050948175.1 Xylocopa sonorina | reverse complement strand
ACTAAATTCTAAGTTACTGACTAGCGGTTACAATGAGATATAGAAATAGTTAAAGTATCGAATGGACTCCGCTATGGGAGTATGGATAGAGACGAATGCATTAGAGCTAATTGCTCGTTGCGAATGAGCCTATTGCTCGGAAGTGCATCGTTCGGATGCTGGATTAGAACTCCTCGGTTCGGAGATGAGATATGAACTCTCCAGTTCGGAGATGAGATACCAACTCTCCAGTTCGGAGGTGAGATTGGAACTCCTCCGTTCGGAGGCGAGATTGGAACTCCTCCGTTCGGAGGCGAGATTGGAACTCCTCCGTTCGGAGGCGAGATTGGAACTCCTCCGTTCGGAGGCGAGATTGGAACTGACTCTCGGATCTCGCGTCCGCGACCTCCTCGGGTCGCGCGGCGCGCGAGTCGCTGGGCCCTCGCGGTGGGGCGGACGGTCGGAGTAGGGCGGCCGCTCGGCCCTCGTGGTGGGGCGGCCGTTCGGAGTGGGGCGCGGCCCGCGTTAAGCGTGAGCCGCGAGCGTCGAGTGTGCGCGCGAGTGCAACGGAACATAACCGTGCATGAATAAAATATATACATATATTCACTTAAATCTAGGTGTGTGTTGGTGTGTATGTACATAGGTGAGTAGTGTGCTTATTCTAATCCCACATGTACGAGAAGTACGTATAGGGCTTCGTGATCGCTGGGGATTCGACCCAGTACGTGTCGGAGAGCTCCTCGCCCTCGTAATACGGGGTGAAGTCCTCCCCCTCGTGTGTGGAGATCGCGCGTGGGCGCGGCATGCTGCATCCCTCTTCCCTCTCGTACCTTTGTCTCCTTCTGTAGGGACGGCGAGTCGGCGGGTGGCCCGTGTGCAGGGGCTCCGGATACGGATGCTGGGGATGATGAGGTGGACGCCGGAGGGTGGCAGGCGGTACGCCTGACGTTACACCACCCCCCTTGGAAAAAGAATCTCGGCCATGCCGAGATCTCTTGTCTGTTGGGTAGATTTCGGGATGCTGGATCCTTCTCTTGGTCCTGTCGGCTGGATGCTGCGGAATCTGAGGTTTTTCGCCTGGTTGATCCTGGCGATAACGTTTGGAGTTTGGACCGTGGCTGCGGGCTTCCTTCGGATTGCAGGCACTTTCGTCGCTTTCACTTTCAGCGTTCGTTTGAATGTCACTGCTCTCACTGACTTCATTTTCAGATTTTCGCACTTTTCTTTCACTAGCATCCACACTCTGCATACTATGCATTCGTTTACAAATTTTGATTTTGTTCGTATGAACAATTTTATGGCGCCCTTTTACATTCAGCTTAACATTACAATTGCCCAAAATTTCGAGGATACGGTACGGTCCAGAATACTGTGCCTGGAACTTATGTTTGTTCGGCTCTTTTAAAAGATAGACCCATTGGCCTACCTCGAAGTTTTGGACATTGAGATTTCGGTCATAATAATATTTGGAACGGCGTTTCGCGTTGTCTAGATTGGCTTTAGCCAAATCCTGAGATTTCGTGATTTTCTCCTGAAGTTGTATAAGATAGTCGCTATAAGTTTCGTTATCAGAGCTGTCCTGAAAAGGAGTGGCTGACGGCGTCCTAGCTATCCTGCCGAACACTAGTTCGTGTGGGGTGTATAATGTACCCTCGTGCACACTGGTGTTGTATGAAAACATTGCGTACGGTAACCAATTCACCCAATCGTTACTCGACTCTATGTAATGCTTCAGATATTCGGCCAGGACGTGGTGAGATCGTTCAACGGACCCGTTTGTCTGTGGATGGAACGCAGTGGACTTGTATTGCTTAATACGGAATTTGATTGCTATGGCTTTAATCAAGCTATTTATAAAGTTCGAACCTTGGTCCGTGAGTATGCCTTTCGGGCATCCGAACTTACAAATGAATTCTTTTATTAAAGCTTCGGCAATGTCTACTGCGGTGGTGGTTTTGAGAGGAACTGCGATTGAGTATTTAGTGAGGAGATCTTGGATCGTGAGGATACTCGTATAACCGTCGGAAGTTTCGGGAAGAGGACCCATTACATCCATTGAAATCTTATCGAATGCCCTGCCAGGGGTGTCGGTTAAAGTGAGAGGCTGTCTGGTCTTTACCCGGACCAGTTTCTCTGTCTGACAACTTTTACATTTGCCAATATATTCTTGTATTTGTGTTTTCATGTTTGGCCAAAAGTATTGTTGTCTGATGCGAGAATAAGTTTTATTAACCCCTTTGTGACCTCCCACAGGGGAGTCGTGGTTTTCTCTTATTATTTTCAGTCGCTCTTCGACCGAAGGGGTTTTAATGAGGCCCTGGCAGACCGTAATCTGGACAGTTGTTTCGTAGAACAGGTCCTGAAGGATTTTCTGGATTCGGGACCAGGATACGGAGTCTAGATAGGTTTGTGCGATACTAAATGTTTGTAATTGTAATTCGTTTACAACGTCGCACAAGGATCTGAATGTTTCTATTACGGTCTGGAAATTGATTGATCTGGTGGAATGTTCGATGATTGGAAGCTGGATTTGGAATTCGTTTCCGATTTGTATGACTTTGGCTTTGGTAAGGACGTGATTTTTGTTTAGGAGGAATTTTTCAGCGTTTGCTAGATCTTTGGCGCCCGTGTCATAGGGGTGCCCAGATTGCGTGACGAAGACAACTACATTGTCTCGTCGCGTTGATAATGCGTCACGGCTGAAATTAAATAGGGGTTCGCGTCGGAAAAATTCATTTGGAGCAGGAGTATAGAAGTCGGTGCTGTCGCTGGCGACTTGCGGAGGTGGTGCTGTGTTGGTACGGAAGGACGTGCCTGGAGTCGGTAATTCAGGTTCTGATGTTACCGGAGTAGGAGGAGGCGCTAGTGTGGTATACTTTTTACGGGTTTCCGGAGGCACATCGAAGATGTCGTCCTCCGAGTTTTCTGAATACGAGAGCGGAAAAATTTGAGCGGGATTCCGCGACAATGCGTCCGCATTAAGGTTCGTTTTTCCACTTTTATAGACCATCTCATAGTCAAATTCCGCTAACTTAAGCCTCCACCGTACGAGTCTACTTGACGGGTCCTTGACCGAATTCATCCACACTAACGGTCGATGGTCGGTAACGAGTTTGAATTGATTACCGTATATGTATGGACGAAAGTAATGGACGGCGTAGACAATCGCCAGACACTCCTTCTCGATCGTGGAGTAGTTTTTCTCCGCAGCGTTTAACAGTCGCGACGTGTACGCGATTGGCAAGTCGCGGCCTATTGGTCCTTGACTCAAGATAGCACCAATAGCTTCGGCGGACGCGTCGGTCGTTATCACGAATGGTTGTTTAAAGTTGGGGTACTGCAAGATAGGCGCTTCGCATAGGCAATCTCGGAGTTTGACGAATGAATTCTCTTGCTCGTTACGCCATACAAAGGGCGCGTCTTTTTTTAACAAATTTGTAAGTGGCTTAGCAATATTGGAAAAATTTGCGATGAACCGCCTGTAGTATCCCGCGAGCCCGAGGAATTGTTTGATCTGTTTCGCGTTGCGCGGGCGCGGAAAATTTTTGACGGCGCTAATTTTCGCAGGGTCAGGTTTTACACCGTGCTCACTGATAATATGACCCAAATAGCTTACTTCTCTCCTCAAGAATTCGCACTTATCCGGCTGCAATACTAAATTAGCTTCTTTGAGCCGTTGAGTTAATTTCTCGAATTTAAGTCGATGTTCTTGAAGAGAGCTAGCGTAGATAACAATGTCGTCCAAATAGACGAAAATTTCGTTCCCCTGGAGACCGGACAGGACATTGTCCATAAGTCGTTGGAACGTCGCTGGCGCATTTTTTAATCCGAATGGCATTCTTTTAAATTCATAATGCCCGTGAGGCGTCGAAAAAGCGGTTTTGGGAGCATCGGCGGGCTCCATTGGGATCTGGTGAAATCCGCTCGCGAGATCGAATGTACTAAAATACTTCGCGCTCCCGAGCTGATCAAGTATCTCGGTAATGCAAGGGAGGGGATAGGCATCGGCGACAGATTTCTCATTGAGTGCGCGGTAGTCGATGACGACGCGCCATTGCTTGTTGCCCAAGGAGTCCGGTTTCTTTGGGACAACCCACAATGGCGAATTATATGGTGATTTTGACGGAGAGATGACACCATTTTGTAAAAATTTGTCGACTTGTCGTCGAATCTCCTCCTTATGAGCTGGTGGGAACCGGTATTGTTTCACATTGACGGGGCGGTCGTCGACGGTTGGAATCTTGTGCGTGGTTGCTGACGTATGCCCTAATTTATCCCCCTCAATGTGAAAAAGCTCCTGCGTGCTTTGAACGAGACGGACGACGTGCTCTCTTTCCTCTGCGTTGAGGTGGTCGAGACGGAGGAGACTAAGAATTCGATCTAAGCGAGATTTCGAAGGATTGGCGGATTTCGATGTTTGTTTCAACGGCGCCTGTTGTATATTATTTTTAACCGCCTGAGCATAGGAGATTTGCTGAGTATTCGCGATTTTGCAACGCGAAGGAGGAGTTTCGATTGTCGAATATGGTGTCTGATTCGAGAAAGAAATAGAAGTTTTCCCTTTTTGGGATGAGCCGATCGGTACGGCGGATACGTTGGATTTAGTAGATTTAGAAAAAACCGGATAGAGCGACGGACTTTCCTCCTTATGGAGGGGAGTCATGATTTGCGCGGGCTCAAGTACGATTTCTGGTAACGCGATTTCGACGGCGCGGTCGGATGAATTAATTATTCGAGTTACCGCTTTGCCCCGAATTACTCTGACGAGAGCGTTTCCGAAAAATATGCCCGGCGCAAGATCGATACGAGGAATTATACCTTCCGCGAGATTCGAATTAACTACGCGGACCTTGATACCGATATTTGATCTCGGCGGAATGGAGATACGGTCTCCTGACTTCGGAGAAGCTGCTTTGTCTTGCGTTCGAAGCTTCGATTTCGTTGCTGCATCGCGTTTCAGCGGAGGCGATGATTTACGCGGCGGGCGCGGCGGCGGAGGGGGAATAGATTCCGTGCGCGGCGCTTGTTTACGTTTCGGCGATAGGAGAGGCTTTATTTTCGAGTCCGGTGACGGTTCCTCGAGTGCTTCGATATCGTCTTCGAAAGGAATTCTCTTACCATTCCATTTGATTATTTTATTTGGAAAAGAGATTTCTGCGTCCATACAGAACCCGGAGCCGAGGATCCCGCTTGGTTTAAGGGGAAAATCATCCTCGACCACATTAAAAGGAACGACGCGACCGAAAATGACAAGATTCACCGTCCCTAAGGTTGCGGTTTTGCCATCGGTTACCCCTGTTATTATTACGATCTCGGACTTATCGATTCGCGCGGATGCTTTTAGAGCCGAACGTTTTATAATATTTATTTCCGCTCCAGTGTCCACCATGAAGCGAGTTGGTGAAATTAGAAGATCGGATTTTAGAATTACGTTTGGCGTGCTAGTTTTTCCGGTTATGTTTATCGCGGCGTTTCGTCGATTTCCGCGTTGGAGTTGTTCGCGGCGAGAGGACGGACTTGGTGCGCGGCCTCGCCACCTGTCTCGCGGCGGGTGCGGAGGCCATTGTCGTTTCCCGAATTTTTATTTACCGCGTTGTTGTACTGCCTTTTTCGGCACTCGCCTATTTCATGCCCCGGGGTCTTGCAATAGCGACAAAATTTGGGCGCGTCCCTGGCTACGATTTGTCTCGGTTGTTCGTACGCGGGGCCTCGAGTAGGAGGCGGTACGTCCCTGGATCGCAAGTAGGCGTCACGGTATTCCTGCGGTCGGTACGGCGATGGCGGTCTGAACCGACACTCGGTCGCGTAATGTCCGATATTATTGCATTTTCGGCAAATAATTTCGGCTGGTTTTTCGCGCGATTCTGGTCGCGCGACACGCGATCTACCTAGCCGGTTGCAATCACGTTCGTGCATTTGATAGAGCTCCCGCGCTCGAGCGAACGTTTCTCGCAATGTGCCGAATGAATTTATCGTCATTTGCATTCGAATTTCCGGAATGAGACCGTCTTTAAAACATTGTAATGTGAGCGCGTCTACGTCATCGAGCGATTCCGGTGTGTCTCGTCGAGCAAGCCTCTCGCAATCAATTATAGCGGTTCTAAGATCTTTTACTCGACCGATGTAATCTAGAATGTGCTCGTTCGCGCGCATAAATATATTAGCAAGTTCACCCCGATAATGATGAGCTGATTTTACGGAGCAAAAAGTGCTGCGAAGAACGTCCGTTAATTCGAGTATTGTGTAACACGGCTCGTCTTCTAGCGCGGCGTAGGCACGACCCTTGAGTTTTCCCTTAAGCAGGCGTGTGAAAGTTCGCTCGCACCCATTAGGGATAAGCTCATAAGCGCGTTTACACGCTCGGGTAAACTGAAGAATTGGAATGTTCTGACCATCGAATGTCGGCACGGCTTCGAGGGCCTGCTTAAGCGATAGCTCGTCGTGTTGCGAACTATTTGTATTGAAATCGGAGCTCGAATTATGTCCGGAAAGCGGATTTCCCCGAGGAATATCCAGCGAAACGGTATCGTCGCGCGTTAAATCAGGCGTTCTGCGAATAGATTCTAATTCACGACGTAAAATTTCTATTTGCTGGAGCAACGCGGCATTACTCGGATCGGTCGCTTTCGTATTTTTCGCGGAAGTATTTTGTTGCGCGGTACTAGGAAGAGGCTCGGCGATAGCGTCTTGGAAATCAAGCGTTCTGCTAGTGCGTTTTTCGCGTTCAGAATCGGCCATCGCGGCGGCTCGCTGTGTCTGCTGGCGCGTTTTTGTCGGAGTCCGGGTTGCCATATCTAGTTTCGCGGTTCCTTTCGGCGGAATTTCCGGAGGAAACGCGTGGCTATCCCACCGCTGTCACCAAAAATAACTTTCGTGTCACGTCCCGAGGTGCGGTTGCGCTCGCAACGGTGGCACAAAGTCGTAACCGTTCCCGAAAATAACGCGAATTGCGTCCGGACCGGGTTCGTTGGCGTTTCGGACTCGATAAAACGGTAATTAACACGAAACTTACCTTGTGATGGCTTGATTCTACTGTCTGATTTCTCTTTCCAGGTACCTGGAGCGCCTTGAATCCGCAACCGGGATGGCGGCGGCGTACGGCTGGAACGGAGGTACGGGTCGTGCGGCGAAGGAAACCTCCTTCACAGGAACCAGGGCTCGAACGTAGGAAATTGAATATTCTGGTGCATCACCCACGTATTCCCGAGCGAGACGACGAATAAACTCTCTCCTCCCCCGCGCGTCGTGTACGCTTTGTCGGAGGTGCAAGGCTCGTCGAGAATACTTGAACTTCGGTCGAGTACGGCGCGGCTAAGCGTTGGTTCGCTCTAGCTTACCGGGATCAACCTGGGCGCAAGATATTCTGTACACGGTAGAAGTGAGGATGGAGCAACTAAGCGCTGGTTCGCTCTAGTCGTCGAGCCTCAAGGACTATCGCAGATGAGATATAGAAATAGAATAATCGCGAGCGTACCCGTGGAGTAGAATTAAGGAATTGTATTTGAACTTGAATAAAGATACTTTGAATCTGGTAAAAATAAACTATATTCTATGATTTCACTATACTAGATACACTTGACTAAATTCTAAGTTACTGACTAGCGGTTACAATGAGATATAGAAATAGTTAAAGTATCGAATGGACTCCGCTATGGGAGTATGGATAGAGACGAATGCATTAGAGCTAATTGCTCGTTGCGAATGAGCCTATTGCTCGGAAGTGCATCGTTCGGATGCTGGATTAGAACTCCTCGGTTCGGAGATGAGATATGAACTCTCCAGTTCGGAGATGAGATACCAACTCTCCAGTTCGGAGGTGAGATTGGAACTCCTCCGTTCGGAGGCGAGATTGGAACTCCTCCGTTCGGAGGCGAGATTGGAACTCCTCCGTTCGGAGGCGAGATTGGAACTCCTCCGTTCGGAGGCGAGATTGGAACTGACTCTCGGATCTCGCGTCCGCGACCTCCTCGGGTCGCGCGGCGCGCGAGTCGCTGGGCCCTCGCGGTGGGGCGGACGGTCGGAGTAGGGCGGCCGCTCGGCCCTCGTGGTGGGGCGGCCGTTCGGAGTGGGGCGCGGCCCGCGTTAAGCGTGAGCCGCGAGCGTCGAGTGTGCGCGCGAGTGCAACGGAACATAACCGTGCATGAATAAAATATATACATATATTCACTTAAATCTAGGTGTGTGTTGGTGTGTATGTACATAGGTGAGTAGTGTGCTTATTCTAATCCCACATGTACGAGAAGTACGTATAGGGCTTCGTGATCGCTGGGGATTCGACCCAGTACGTGTCGGAGAGCTCCTCGCCCTCGTAATACGGGGTGAAGTCCTCCCCCTCGTGTGTGGAGATCGCGCGTGGGCGCGGCATGCTGCATCCCTCTTCCCTCTCGTACCTTTGTCTCCTTCTGTAGGGACGGCGAGTCGGCGGGTGGCCCGTGTGCAGGGGCTCCGGATACGGATGCTGGGGATGATGAGGTGGACGCCGGAGGGTGGCAGGCGGTACGCCTGACGTTACAATACCTCGTATTCATTTCAAAAGAATGTAAATGCGACAGTTCCCTGCTAGGAAATATTGTTTGCAGATGTCTACGTATCGTAGCAATAGAGTTCTAATGCTTCTTAAAACGCGATATCGCATCTCACTCCTATGTCTCATGATAAGATATAATATTCATTGCGAAGTGTCATGTATATCTCGTATTCACAACAGAAGAATGAAAAAGCGGTACTTCCTTGCTAGGAAGTAGCGCTTGCAGATGTCTACGTATCGAAGCAGCAATGCTCTAATGCTTCTCAAAACGCGATATCGCAAATCATTCCCATGTTTCATGATAAGATATAATATTCATTCCGATGTGTCATGTATATCTCGTATTCACTTCAAAAGAATGTAAATGCGACACTTTCTTGCTAGGAAATATTGTTTGCAGATGTCTACGTATCGTCGCAATAGAGCTCTAATGCTTCTCAAAACGCGATATCGCAACTCATTCCTATGTTTCATGATAAGATATAATATTCATTGCGAAGTGTCATGCATACCTCGTATTCACTTCAAAAGAATGTAAATGCGACACTTCCATGCTAGGAAGTAGCGTTTGCAGATGTCTACGTATCGTAGCAATAGGGTTCTAATGCTTCTTAAAACGCGATATCGCATCTCACTTTTATGTTTCATGATAAGATATAATATTCATTTTGGAGTGTTATGTCTACCTCGTATTCACCTCAAAAGAATGTAAATGCGACACTTCCATCCTAGGAAATAGCGTTTGCCGATGTCTACGTATCGTAGCAATAGAGTTCTAATGCTTCCTAAAACGCGATATCGCATCTCACTTCTATGTTTCATGACAAGATATAATACTCATTGCGAAGTGTTGTATACCTCGTATTCACTTCAAAATAATGTAAATGCGACACTTGCAAGCTAGGAAATAGCGTTTGCAGATGTCTACGTATCGTAGCAATAGAGTTCTAATGCTTCCAAGAACGCGATATCGCACCTCACTTCTATGTTTCATGATAAGATATAATGTATATTGCGAAGTGTCATGTATACCTCGTATTCACTTCAAAAGAATGTAAATGCGACACTTCCTTGCTAGCACGAAGCGTTTGCATATGTCTACTGTAACGTCAGGCGTACCGCCTGCCACCCTCCGGCGTCCACCTCATCATCCCCAGCATCCGTATCCGGAGCCCCTGCACACGGGCCACCCGCCGACTCGCCGTCCCTACAGAAGGAGACAAAGGTACGAGAGGGAAGAGGGATGCAGCATGCCGCGCCCACGCGCGATCTCCACACACGAGGGGGAGGACTTCACCCCGTATTACGAGGGCGAGGAGCTCTCCGACACATACTGGGTCGAATCCCCAGCGATCACGAAGCCCTATACGTACTTCTCGTACATGTGGGATTAGAATAAGCACACTACTCATATATGTACATACACACCAACACACACCTAGATTTAAGTAAATATATGTATATATTTCATTCATGCACGGCTATGTTCCGTGCACTCGCGCGCACACTCGACGCTCGCGGCTCACGCTTAACGCGGGCCGCGCCCCACTCCGAACGGCCGCCCCACCACGAGGGCCGAGCGGCCGCCCTACTCCGACCGTCCGCCCCACCGCGAGGGCCCAGCGACTCGCGCGCCGCGCGACCCGAGGAGGTCGCGGACGCGAGATCAGAGAGTCAGTTCGCGTCTCATCTCCGAACCGGAGAGTTCCAATCTCACCTCCGAACTGGAGAGTTGGTATCTCATCTCCGAACTGGAGAGTTCATATCTCATCTCCGAACCGAGGAGTTCTAATCCAGCATCCGAACGATGCACTTCCGAGCAATAGGCTCATTCGCAACGAGCAATTAGCTCTAATGCATTCGTCTCTATCCATACTCCCATAGCGGAGTCCATTCGATACTTTAACTATTTCTATATCTCATTGTAACCGCTAGTCAGTAACTTAGAATTTAGTCAAGTGTATCTAGTATAGTGAAATCATAGAATATAGTTTATTTTTACCAGATTCAAAGTATCTTTATTCAAGTTCAAATACAATTCCTTAATTCTACTCCACGGGTACGCTCGCGATTATTCTATTTCTATATCTCATCTGCGATAGTCTTGAGGCTCGACGACTAGAGCGAACCAGCGCTTAGTTGCTCCATCCTCACTTCTACCGTGTACAGAATATCTTGCGCCCAGGTTGATCCCGGTAAGCTAGAGCGAACCAACGCTTAGCCGCGCCGTACTCGACCGAAGTTCAAGTATTCTCGACGAGCCTTGCACCTCCGACAAAGCGTACACGACGCGCGGGGAGGAGAGAGTTTATTCGTCGTCTCGCTCGGGAATACGTGGGTGATGCACCAGAATATTCAATTTCCTACGTTCGAGCCCTGGTTCCTGTGAAGGAGGTTTCCTTCGCCGCACGACCCGTACCTCCGTTCCAGCCGTACGCCGCCGCCATCCCGGTTGCGGATTCAAGGCGCTCCAGGTACCTGGAAAGAGAAATCAGACAGTAGAATCAAGCCATCACAAGGTAAGTTTCGTGTTAATTACCGTTTTATCGAGTCCGAAACGCCAACGAACCCGGTCCGGACGCAATTCGCGTTATTTTCGGGAACGGTTACGACTTTGTGCCACCGTTGCGAGCGCAACCGCACCTCGGGACGTGACACGAAAGTTATTTTTGGTGACAGCGGTGGGATAGCCACGCGTTTCCTCCGGAAATTCCGCCGAAAGGAACCGCGAAACTAGATATGGCAACCCGGACTCCGACAAAAACGCGCCAGCAGACACAGCGAGCCGCCGCGATGGCCGATTCCGAACGCGAAAAACGCACTAGCAGAACGCTCGACTTCCAAGACGCTATCTCCGAGCCTCTTCCTAGTACCGCGCAACAAAGTACTTCCGCGAAAAATACGAAAACGACCGATCCTAGTAATGCCGCGTTGCTCCAGCAAATAGAAATTCTACGTCGTGAAATAGAATCTATCCGCAGAACGCCTGATTTAACGCGCGACGATACCGTTTCTCTGGATATTCCTCGGGGAAATCCGCTTTCCGGACATAATTCGAGCTCCGATTTTAATACAAATAGTTCGCAACACGACGAGCTATCGCTTAAGCAGGCCCTCGAAGCCGTGCCGACATTCGATGGTCAGAACATTCCAATTCTTCAGTTTACCCGAGCGTGTAAACGCGCTTATGAGCTTATCCCTAATGGGTGCGAGCGAACTTTCACACGCCTGCTTAAGGGAAAACTCAAGGGTCGTGCCTACGCCGCGCTAGAAGACGAGCCGTGTTACACAATACTCGAATTAACGGACGTTCTTCGCAGCACTTTTTGCTCCGTAAAATCAGCTCATCATTATCGGGGTGAACTTGCTAATATATTTATGCGCGCGAACGAGCACATTCTAGATTACATCGGTCGAGTAAAAGATCTTAGAACCGCTATAATTGATTGCGAGAGGCTTGCTCGACGAGACACACCGGAATCGCTCGATGACGTAGACGCGCTCACATTACAATGTTTTAAAGACGGTCTCATTCCGGAAATTCGAATGCAAATGACGATAAATTCATTCGGCACATTGCGAGAAACGTTCGCTCGAGCGCGGGAGCTCTATCAAATGCACGAACGTGATTGCAACCGGCTAGGTAGATCGCGTGTCGCGCGACCAGAATCGCGCGAAAAACCAGCCGAAATTATTTGCCGAAAATGCAATAATATCGGACATTACGCGACCGAGTGTCGGTTCAGACCGCCATCGCCGTACCGACCGCAGGAATACCGTGACGCCTACTTGCGATCCAGGGACGTACCGCCTCCTACTCGAGGCCCCGCGTACGAACAACCGAGACAAATCGTAGCCAGGGACGCGCCCAAATTTTGTCGCTATTGCAAGACCCCGGGGCATGAAATAGGCGAGTGCCGAAAAAGGCAGTACAACAACGCGGTAAATAAAAATTCGGGAAACGACAATGGCCTCCGCACCCGCCGCGAGACAGGTGGCGAGGCCGCGCACCAAGTCCGTCCTCTCGCCGCGAACAACTCCAACGCGGAAATCGACGAAACGCCGCGATAAACATAACCGGAAAAACTAGCACGCCAAACGTAATTCTAAAATCCGATCTTCTAATTTCACCAACTCGCTTCATGGTGGACACTGGAGCGGAAATAAATATTATAAAACGTTCGGCTCTAAAAGCATCCGCGCGAATCGATAAGTCCGAGATCGTAATAATAACAGGGGTAACCGATGGCAAAACCGCAACCTTAGGGACGGTGAATCTTGTCATTTTCGGTCGCGTCGTTCCTTTTAATGTGGTCGAGGATGATTTTCCCCTTAAACCAAGCGGGATCCTCGGCTCCGGGTTCTGTATGGACGCAGAAATCTCTTTTCCAAATAAAATAATCAAATGGAATGGTAAGAGAATTCCTTTCGAAGACGATATCGAAGCACTCGAGGAACCGTCACCGGACTCGAAAATAAAGCCTCTCCTATCGCCGAAACGTAAACAAGCGCCGCGCACGGAATCTATTCCCCCTCCGCCGCCGCGCCCGCCGCGTAAATCATCGCCTCCGCTGAAACGCGATGCAGCAACGAAATCGAAGCTTCGAACGCAAGACAAAGCAGCTTCTCCGAAGTCAGGAGACCGTATCTCCATTCCACCGAGATCAAATATCGGTATCAAGGTCCGCGTAGTTAATTCGAACCTCGCGGAAGGTATAATTCCTCGTATCGATCTTGCGCCGGGTATATTTTTCGGAAACGCTCTCGTCAGAGTAATTCGGGGCAAAGCGGTAACTCGAATAATTAATTCATCCGACCGCGCCGTCGAAATCGCGTTACCAGAGATCATACTCGAGCCCGCGCAAATCATGACTCCCCTCCATAAGGAGGATAGTCCGTCGCTGTATCCGGTTTTTTCTAAATCTACTAAATCCAACGTATCCGCCGTACCGATCGGCTCATCCCAAAAAGGGAAAACTTCTATTTCTTTCTCGAATCAGACACCATATTCGACAATCGAAACTCCTCCTTCGCGTTGCAAAATCGCGAATACTCAGCAAATCTCCTATGCTCAGGCGGTTAAAAATAATGTACAACAGTCGCCGTTAAAACAAACATCGAAATCCGCCAACCTTTCGAAATCTCGCTTAGATCGAATTCTTAGTCTCCTCCGTCTCGACCACCTCAACGCAGAGGAAAGAGAGCACGTCGTCCGTCTCGTTCAAAGCACGCAGGAGCTTTTTCACATTGAGGGGGATAAATTAGGGCATACGTCAGCAACCACGCACAAGATTCCAACCGTCGACGACCGCCCCGTCAATGTGAAACAATACCGTTTCCCACCAGCTCATAAGGAGGAGATTCGACGACAAGTCGACAAATTTTTACAAAATGGTGTCATCTCTCCGTCAAAATCACCATATAATTCGCCATTGTGGGTTGTCCCAAAGAAACCGGACTCCTTGGGCAACAAGCAATGGCGCGTCGTCATCGACTACCGCGCACTCAATGAGAAATCTGTCGCCGATGCCTATCCCCTCCCTTGCATTACCGAGATACTTGATCAGCTCGGGAGCGCGAAGTATTTTAGTACATTCGATCTCGCGAGCGGATTTCACCAGATCCCAATGGAGCCCGCCGATGCTCCCAAAACCGCTTTTTCGACGCCTCGCGGGCATTATGAATTTAAAAGAATGCCATTCGGATTAAAAAATGCGCCAGCGACGTTCCAACGACTTATGGACAATGTCCTGTCCGGTCTCCAGGGGAACGAAATTTTCGTCTATTTGGACGACATTGTTATCTACGCTAGCTCTCTTCAAGAACATCGACTTAAATTCGATAAATTAACTCAACGGCTCAAAGAAGCTAATTTAGTATTGCAGCCGGATAAGTGCGAATTCTTGAGGAGAGAAGTAAGCTATTTGGGTCATATTATCAGTGAGCACGGTGTAAAACCTGACCCTGCGAAAATTAGCGCCGTCAAAAATTTTCCGCGCCCGCGCAACGCGAAACAGATCAAACAATTCCTCGGGCTCGCGGGATACTACAGGCGGTTCATCGCAAATTTTTCTAATATTGCTAAGCCACTTACAAATTTGTTAAAAAAAGACGCGCCCTTTGTATGGCGTAACGAGCAAGAGAATTCATTCGTCAAACTCCGAGATTGCCTATGCGAAGCGCCTATCTTGCAGTACCCCAACTTTAAACAACCATTCGTGATAACGACCGACGCGTCCGCCGAAGCTATTGGTGCTATCTTGAGTCAAGGACCAATAGGCCGCGATTTGCCAATCGCGTACACGTCGCGACTGTTAAACGCTGCGGAGAAAAACTACTCCACGATCGAGAAGGAGTGTCTGGCGATTGTCTACGCCGTCCATTACTTTCGTCCATACATATACGGTAATCAATTCAAACTCGTTACCGACCATCGACCGTTAGTGTGGATGAATTCGGTCAAGGACCCGTCAAGTAGACTCGTACGGTGGAGGCTTAAGTTAGCGGAATTTGACTACGAGATGGTCTATAAAAGTGGAAAAACGAACCTTAATGCGGACGCATTGTCGCGGAATCCCGCTCAAATTTTTCCGCTCTCGTATTCAGAAAACTCGGAGGACGACATCTTCGATGTGCCTCCGGAAACCCGTAAAAAGTATACCACACTAGCGCCTCCTCCTACTCCGGTAACATCAGAACCTGAATTACCGACTCCAGGCACGTCCTTCCGTACCAACACAGCATCACCTCCGCAAGTCGCCAGCGACAGCACCGACTTCTATACTCCTGCTCCAAATGAATTTATCCGACGCGAACCTCTATTTAATTTCAGCCGTGACGCATTATCAACGCGACGAGACAATGTAGTTGTCTTCGTCACGCAATCTGGGCACCCCTATGACACGGGCGCCAAAGATCTAGCGAACGCTGAAAAATTCCTCCTAAACAAAAATCACGTCCTTACCAAAGCCAAAGTCATAAAAATCGGAAACGAATTCCAAATCCAGCTTCCAATCATCGAACATTCCACCAGATCAATCAATTTCCAGACCGTAATAGAAACATTCAGATCCTTGTGCGACGTTGTAAACGAATTACAATTACAAACATTTAGTATCGCACAAACCTATCTAGACTCCGTATCCTGGTCCCGAATCCAGAAAATCCTTCAAGACCTGTTTTACGAAACAACTGTCCAGATTACGGTCTGCCAGGGCCTCATTAAAACCCCTTCGGTCGAAGAGCGACTGAAAATAATAAGAGAAAACCACGACTCCCCTGTGGGAGGTCACAAAGGGGTTAATAAAACTTATTCTCGCATCAGACAACAATACTTTTGGCCAAACATGAAAACACAAATACAAGAATATATTGGCAAATGTAAAAGTTGTCAGACAGAGAAACTGGTCCGGGTAAAGACCAGACAGCCTCTCACTTTAACCGACACCCCTGGCAGGGCATTCGATAAGATTTCAATGGACGTAATGGGTCCTCTTCCCGAAACTTCCGACGGTTATACGAGTATCCTCACGATCCAAGATCTCCTCATTAAATACTCAGTCGCAGTTCCTCTCAAAACCACCACCGCAGTAGACATTGCCGAAGCTTTAATAAAAGAATTCATTTGTAAGTTCGGATGCCCGAAAGGCATACTCACGGACCAAGGTTCGAACTTTATAAATAGCTTGATTAAAGCCATAGCAATCAAATTCCGTATTAAGCAATACAAGTCCACTGCGTTCCATCCACAAACAAACGGGTCCGTTGAACGATCTCACCACGTCCTGGCCGAATATCTGAAGCATTACATAGAGTCGAGTAACGATTGGGTGAATTGGTTACCGTATGCAATGTTTTCATACAACACCAGTGTGCACGAGGGTACATTATACACCCCACACGAACTAGTGTTCGGCAGGATAGCTAGGACGCCGTCAGCCACTCCTTTTCAGGACAGCTCTGATAACGAAACTTATAGCGACTATCTTATACAACTTCAGGAGAAAATCTCGAAATCTCAGGATTTGGCTAAAGCCAATCTAGACAATGCGAAACGCCGTTCTAAATATTATTATGACCGAAATCTCAATGTCCAAAACTTCGAGGTAGGCCAATGGGTCTATCTTTTAAAAGAGCCGAACAAACATAAGTTCCAGGCACAATACTCTGGACCGTACCGTATCCTCGAAATTTTGGGCAACTGTAATGTTAAGCTAAATGTAAAAGGGCGCCATAAAATTGTTCATACGAACAAAATCAAAATTTGTAAACGAATGCATAGTATGCAGAGTGTGGATGCTAGTGAAAGAAAAGTGCGAAAAACTGAAAATGAAGTCAGTGAGAGCAGTGACATTCAAACGAACGCTGAAAGTGAAAGCGACGAAAGTGCCTGCAATCCGAAGGAAGCCCGCAGTCACGGTCCAATCTCCAAACGTTATCGCCAGGATCAACCAGGCGAAAAACCTCAGATTCCGCAGCATCCAGCCGACAGGACCAAGAGAAGGATCCAGCATCCCGAAATCTACCCAACAGACAAGAGATCTCGGCATGGCCGAGATTCTTTTTCCAAGGGGGGTGGTGTAACGTCAGGCGTACCGCCTGCCACCCTCCGGCGTCCACCTCATCATCCCCAGCATCCGTATCCGGAGCCCCTGCACACGGGCCACCCGCCGACTCGCCGTCCCTACAGAAGGAGACAAAGGTACGAGAGGGAAGAGGGATGCAGCATGCCGCGCCCACGCGCGATCTCCACACACGAGGGGGAGGACTTCACCCCGTATTACGAGGGCGAGGAGCTCTCCGACACATACTGGGTCGAATCCCCAGCGATCACGAAGCCCTATACGTACTTCTCGTACATGTGGGATTAGAATAAGCACACTACTCATATATGTACATACACACCAACACACACCTAGATTTAAGTAAATATATGTATATATTTCATTCATGCACGGCTATGTTCCGTGCACTCGCGCGCACACTCGACGCTCGCGGCTCACGCTTAACGCGGGCCGCGCCCCACTCCGAACGGCCGCCCCACCACGAGGGCCGAGCGGCCGCCCTACTCCGACCGTCCGCCCCACCGCGAGGGCCCAGCGACTCGCGCGCCGCGCGACCCGAGGAGGTCGCGGACGCGAGATCAGAGAGTCAGTTCGCGTCTCATCTCCGAACCGGAGAGTTCCAATCTCACCTCCGAACTGGAGAGTTGGTATCTCATCTCCGAACTGGAGAGTTCATATCTCATCTCCGAACCGAGGAGTTCTAATCCAGCATCCGAACGATGCACTTCCGAGCAATAGGCTCATTCGCAACGAGCAATTAGCTCTAATGCATTCGTCTCTATCCATACTCCCATAGCGGAGTCCATTCGATACTTTAACTATTTCTATATCTCATTGTAACCGCTAGTCAGTAACTTAGAATTTAGTCAAGTGTATCTAGTATAGTGAAATCATAGAATATAGTTTATTTTTACCAGATTCAAAGTATCTTTATTCAAGTTCAAATACAATTCCTTAATTCTACTCCACGGGTACGCTCGCGATTATTCTATTTCTATATCTCATCTGCGATAGTCTTGAGGCTCGACGACTAGAGCGAACCAGCGCTTAGTTGCTCCATCCTCACTTCTACCGTGTACAGAATATCTTGCGCCCAGGTTGATCCCGGTAAGCTAGAGCGAACCAACGCTTAGCCGCGCCGTACTCGACCGAAGTTCAAGTATTCTCGACGAGCCTTGCACCTCCGACAAAGCGTACACGACGCGCGGGGAGGAGAGAGTTTATTCGTCGTCTCGCTCGGGAATACGTGGGTGATGCACCAGAATATTCAATTTCCTACGTTCGAGCCCTGGTTCCTGTGAAGGAGGTTTCCTTCGCCGCACGACCCGTACCTCCGTTCCAGCCGTACGCCGCCGCCATCCCGGTTGCGGATTCAAGGCGCTCCAGGTACCTGGAAAGAGAAATCAGACAGTAGAATCAAGCCATCACAAGGTAAGTTTCGTGTTAATTACCGTTTTATCGAGTCCGAAACGCCAACGAACCCGGTCCGGACGCAATTCGCGTTATTTTCGGGAACGGTTACGACTTTGTGCCACCGTTGCGAGCGCAACCGCACCTCGGGACGTGACACTACGTATCGAAGCAAGAGAGTTCTAATGCTTTTTAAATCGCGATTTCGCATGTCATTTCTATGTTTCGTGATAAGATATAATATTCACTGAGCAGTGTTATGAATACCTCTAATTCACATCAAATGAATGTAATTGCGAAACGTCCTTGCTAGGAAATAGCGTTTGCAGATGTCTACGTATCGAATCAATAGAGTTCTAATGCTTATTAAAATGAGATATCGGATCTCATTTCTATGTTTAATTATAAGATATAATATTCATTGGGAAGTGTCATGTATACCTCGTATTCACTTCAAAAGAATGTAAATGCGACACTTCCTTGTCAGGAAGTGGCGTTTGCAGATGTGAACGTATCGAAGTAATAGAGCTCTAATGCTTCTTAAAATGAGATATCGCATCTCTCTTCTATGTTCCATGATATGATATAATATGCATTGCGAAGTGTCATGTATACCTCGTACTCACTTCAAAAGAATGTAAATGCGACGTTTCCATCCCAGGAATTAGCGTTTGCAGATATCTGCGTATCGTAGCAATAGAGTTCTAATGCTACTTAAATCGCGATATCGCATCTCATTTCTATGTTTCGTGATAAGATGTAATATTCATTGCGAAGTGTCATGTATACCTCGTACTCACTTCAAAAGAATGTAAATGCGACTATTGCCTGCTAGCAAATAGCGTTTGCAGATGTCTACGTATCGTAGGAATAGAGTTCTGATGCTTCTTATATCGTGATATAGCATCACATTTCTATGTTTCATGATAAGATACAATATTCATTGCGATGTGTCATGTATACCTCGGACACACTTCCAATGACTGTAAATGCGACACTTCCTTGCTAGGAAATAGCGTTTGCAGGTGTCCACGTATCGAAGCAGTAGAGTTGTAACGCATCTTAAATCGCGATATCGCATCTCATTTCTATGTTTCATGATAAGATATAGTATTCACTGTGCAATGTTATGTATACCTCGCATTCACTTCAAAAGAATGTAAATGCGACACTTCCTTGCTAGGAAATAGCGTTTGCAGATGGCTACGTATCGTAGCATTAGAGTTCTCATGCTTTTTAAGACGGGATATCGCAACCTCATATCTATGTTTCATGATAAGATATAATATTCATTACGAAATGCTATGTATACCTCGTATTCGCTCCAAAAGAATGTAAATGCGACACTTCCATGCTAGGAAGTAGCGTATTCAGATGTCTACGTATCGCAGCAATAGAGTTCTAATGCTACTTAAATCGCGATATCGCATCCCATTTACATGTATCGTGATAAGGTCTAATGTTCATTGCGAAGTGTCATGTATACCTCGTATTCACTTCAAAAGAATGTAAATGCGAAACTTCCATGCTAGGAAATAGCGTTTGCAGATGTCTACGTATCGTAGCGATAGAGTTCTAATGCTTGTTAAAACGAGATGTCGCATTTCATTTCCATGTTTCGTAATAAGATATAATATTCATTGTGGAGTGTCATGTACACCTCGTACTCACATCACAAGAATGTAAATGCGACACATACATATAAGGAAATAGCGTTTGCAGATGTCAACGTATATTAGCAATAGAGATCTAATGCTTCTCAAAAGGCGATATCGCAACTCATTCCTATGTTTCATGATAAGATATAATATTAATTGCGAAGTGTCATGTATATCTCGTATTCACTTCAAAAGAATGTAAATTCGAAACTTCCATGATAGGAAATAGCGTTTGCAGATGTCTACCTATCCTAGCAATAGAGTTCTAATGCTTCTTAAAACGCGATATCGCATCTCACTTCTATGTTTCATGATAAGATATAATAATCATTATGGAGTGTTATGTATAGCTCGTATTCATTTCAAAAGAATGTAAATGCGACAGTTCCCTGCTAGGAAATATTGTTTGCAGATGTCTACGTATCGTAGCAATAGAGTTCTAATGCTTCTTAAAATGCGATATCGCATCTCACTTCTATGTCTCATGATAAGATATAATATTCATTGCGAAGTGTCATGTATATCTCGTATTCACAACAGAAGAATGAAAAAGCGGTACTTGCTTGCTAGGAAGTAGCGCTTGCAGATGTCTACGTATCGAAGCAGCAGTGCTCTAATGCTTCTCAAAACGCGATATCGCAGCTCAGTCCCATGTTTCATGATAAGATATAATATTCATTCCGATGTGTCATGTATATCTCGTACTCACTTCAAAAGAATGTAAATGCGACACTTTCTTGCTGGGAAATATTGTTTGCAGATGTCTACCTATCCTAGCAATAGTGTTCTAATGCTTCTTAAAACGCGATATCGCATCTCACTTCTATGTTTCATGAGAAGATATAATATTCATTGCGAAGTGTCATGTATACCTCGTATTCACTTCAAAAGAATGTAAATGCGAAACTTCCATGCTAGGAAATAGCGTTTGCAGAAGCCTGCGTATCGTAGCAATAGAGTTCTAATGCTTCTTAAAACGCGATATCGCATCTCACTTCTATGTCTCATGATAAGATATAATATTCATTGCGAAGTGTCATGTATATCTCGTATTCACTACAGAAGAATGGAAAAGCGGTACTTCCTTGCTAGGAAGTAGCGCTTGCAGATGTCTACGTATCGAAGCAGCAGTGCTCTAATGCTTCTCAAAATGCGATATCGCAACTCATTCCCATGTTTCATGATAAGATATAATATTCATTCCGATGTGTCATGTATATCTCGTATTCACTTCAAAAGAATGTAAATGCGACACTTTCTTGCTGGGAAATATTGTTTTGCAGATGTCTACGTATCGTCGCAATAGAGCTCTAATGCTTCTCAAAACGCGATATCGCAACTCATTCCCATGTTTCATGATAAGATATAATATTCATTCCGATGTGTCATGTATGCCTCGTATCCACTTCAAAAGAATGTAAATGCGAAACTTCTATGATAGGAAATAGCGTTTGCAGATGTCAACGTATATTAGCAATAGAGATCTAATGCTTCTCAAAACGCGATATCGCAACTCATTCCTATGTATCATGATAAGATATAATATTAATTGCGAAGTGTCATGTATATCTCGTATTCACTTCAAAAGAATGTAAATGCGAAACTTCCATGCTAGGAAATAGCGTTTGCAGATGTCTACCTATCCTAGCAATAGAGTTCTAATGCTTCTTAAAACGCGATATCGCATCTCTCTTCTATGTTTCATGATAAGATGTAATATTCATTGTGGAGTGTCATGTATACCTCGTACTCACATCACAAGAATGTAAATGCGACACATCCATATAAGGAAATAGCGTTTGCAGATGTCAACGTCTATTAGCAATAGAGATCTAACGTTTCTCAAAACGCGATATCGCAACTCATCCCTATGTTTCATGATAAGATATAATATTAATTGCGAAGTGTCATGTATATCTCGTATTCACTTCAAAAGAATGTAAATGCGACACTTCCTTGCTAGGAAATAGCGTTTGCAGGTGTCCACGTATCGAAGCAGTAGAGTTGTAACGCATCTTAAATCGCGATATCGCTTCTCATTTCTATGTTTCATGATAAGATATAGTATTCACTGTGCAATGTTATGTATACCTCGCATTCACTTCAAAAGAATGTAAATGCGACACTTCCTTGCTAGGAAATAGCGTTTGCAGATGGCTACGTATCGTAGCATTAGAGTTCTCATGCTTTTTAAGACGGGATATCGCAACCTCATATCTATGTTTCATGATAAGATATAATATTCATTACGAAATGCTATGTATACCTCGTATTCGCTCCAAAAGAATGTAAATGCGACACTTCCATGCTAGGAAGTAGCGTATTCAGATGTCTACGTATCGCAGCAATAGAGTTCTAATGCTACTTAAATCGCGATATCGCATCCCATTTACATGTATCGTGATAAGGTCTAATGTTCATTGCGAAGTGTCATGTATACCTCGTATTCACTTCAAAAGAATGTAAATGCGAAACTTCCATGCTAGGAAATAGCGTTTGCAGATGTCTACGTATCGTAGCGATAGAGTTCTAATGCTTGTTAAAACGAGATGTCGCATTTCATTTCCATGTTTCGTAATAAGATATAATATTCATTGTGGAGTGTCATGTACACCTCGTACTCACATCACAAGAATGTAAATGCGACACATACATATAAGGAAATAGCGTTTGCAGATGTCAACGTATATTAGCAATAGAGATCTAATGCTTCTCAAAAGGCGATATCGCAACTCATTCCTATGTTTCATGATACGATATAATATTAATTGCGAAGTGTCATGTATATCTCGTATTCACTTCAAAAGAATGTAAATTCGAAACTTCCATGATAGGAAATAGCGTTTGCAGATGTCTACCTATCCTAGCAATAGAGTTCTAATGCTTCTTAAAACGCGATATCGTATCTCACTTCTATGTTTCATGATGAGATATAATAATCATTATGGAGTGTTATGTATACCTCGTATTCATTTCAAAAGAATGTAAATGCGACAGTTCCCTGCTAGGAAATATTGTTTGCAGATGTCTACGTATCGTAGCAATAGAGTTCTAATGCTTCTTAAAACGCGATATCGCATCTCACTTCTATGTCTCATGATAAGATATAATATTCATTGCGAAGTGTCATGTATATCTCGTATTCACAACAGAAGAATGAAAAAGCGGTACTTGCTTGCTAGGAAGTAGCGCTTGCAGATGTCTACGTATCGAAGCAGCAGTGCTCTAATGCTTCTCAAAACGCGATATCGCAGCTCAGTCCCATGTTTCATGATAAGATATAATATTCAATCCGATGTGTCATGTATATCTCGTACTCACTTCAAAAGAATGTAAATGCGACACTTTCTTGCTGGGAAATATTGTTTGCAGATGTCTACCTATCCTAGCAATAGAGTTCTAATGCTTCTTAAAACGCGATATCGCATCTCTCTTCTATGTTTCATGATAAGATGTAATATTCATTGTGGAGTGTCATGTATACCTCGTACTCACATCACAAGAATGTAAATGCGACACATCCATATAAGGAAATAGCGTTTGCAGATGTCAACGTATATTAGCAATAGAGATCTAACGTTTCTCAAAACGCGATATCGCAACTCATCCCTATGTTTCATGATAAGATATAATATTAATTGCGAAGTGTCATGTATATCTCGTATTCACTTCAAAAGAATGTAAATGCGAAACTTCCATGCTAGGAAATAGCGCTTGCAGATATCTGCGTATCGTAGCGATAGAGTTCTAATGCTTCTTAAAACGCGATATCGCATCTCACTTCTATGTTTCATGATAAGATATAATAATCATTATGGAGTGTTATGTATACCTCGTATTCATTTCAAAAGAATGTAAATGCGACACTTTCTTGCTAGGAAATATTGTTTGCAGATGTCTACGTATCGTCGCAATGGAGTTCTAATGCTTCTCAAAACGCGATATCGCAACTCATTCCTATGTTTCATGATAAGATATAATATTCATTCCGATGTGTCATGTATATCTCGTATTCACTTCAAAAGAATGCAAATGCGAAACTTCCTTGCTAGGAAATAGCGTTTCCAAATGACTACGTGTCGTAGCAATAGGGTTCTAATGCTACTTAAATCGCGATATCGCATCTCATTTACATGTTTCGTGATAAGATATAATTTTCATTGCGAACTGTCATGTATACCTAGTATTCACTTCAAAAGAATGTAAATGCGACTATTGCTTGCTAGGAAATAGCGTTTGCAGATGTCTACGTATCGTAGCAATAGAGTTCTAATGCTACTTAAATCGTGATATCGCATCTCATTTATATGTATCGTGATAAGATATAATATTCATTGCGAAGTGTGATGTATACCTCGTATTCACTTCAAAAGAATGTAAATGGGACGTTTCCATCCTTGGGAATATCGTTTGCAGATGTCTACGTATCGTAGAAATAGAGTTCTAATGCTACTTAAATCGCGATATCGCATTTCATTTGTATGTTTCTTGATAAGATGTAATATTCATTGCGAAGTGTCATTTATACCCCGTATTCACTTCAAAATAATGCAAATGCGACTATTCCTTTCTAGGAAATAGCGTTTGCAGATGCCTACGTATCGTAGCAATAGAGTTCTAGTGCTTCTCAAAACACGATATCGCAACTCATTCCTATGCTTCATGATAAGATATAATATTAATTTTCGAAGTGTTGTGTATACCTCGTATTCACTCCAAACGAATGTAAATGCGACACTTCCTTGCTACGAAATAGCGTATTCAGATGTCTACGTATCGTAGCAATAGATTTCTAATGCTACTTACATGGCGATATTGCATCTCATTTCCGTGTTTCGTGATAAGATGTAATATTCATTGCGAAGTGTCATGTACACCTCGTATTCACTTCAAAAGAATGTAAATGCGACGTTTCCATCATTGGGAATATCGTTTGCAGATGTCTACGTATCGTACCAATAGAGTTCTAATGCTACTAAAATCGTGATATCGCATTTCATTTATATGTTTCGTGATAAGATATAATATTCATTGCGAAGTGTCATTTATACCTCGTATTCACTTCAAAATAATGCAAATGCGACTATTGCTTGCTAGGAAATAGCGTTTGCAGATGTCTACGTATCGTAGCAATAGAGTTCTAGT
The DNA here is from genome assembly GCF_050948175.1 of Xylocopa sonorina. Lineage (NCBI taxonomy): Eukaryota > Metazoa > Arthropoda > Insecta > Hymenoptera > Apidae > Xylocopa > Xylocopa sonorina. The sequence continues at coordinate 8,524 of NW_027490902.1, read as the reverse complement.
GATTCTCAAAACCCGATATCGCATCTCATTTCTATGCTTCATGATAAGATATAATATTAATTTTCGAAGTGTTGTGTATACCTCGTATTCACTCCAAAAGAATGTAAATGCGACTATTGCTTGCTAGGAAATAGCGTTTGCAGATGTCTACGTATCGTAGCAATAGAGTTCTAATGCTACTTAAATCGCGATATCGCATCTCATTTATATGTATCGTGATAAGATGTAATATTCATTGCGAAGTGTCATGTATACCTCGTATTCACTTCAAAAGAATGTAAATGCGACTATTCCTTTCTAGGAAATAGCGTTTGCAGATGCCTACGTATCGTAACAATAGAGTTCTAGTGCTTCTCAAAACACGATATCGCATCTCATTCCTATGCTTCATGATAAGATATAATATTAATTTTCGAAGTGTTGTGTATACCTCGTATTCACTCCAAACGAATGTAAATGCGACACTTCCTTGCTACGAAATAGCGTATTCAGATGTCTACGTATCGTAGCAATAGATTTCTAATGCTACTTACATGGCGATATCGCATCTCATTTCCGTGTTTCGTGATAAGATGTAATATTCATTGCGTAGTGTCATGTACACCTCGTATTCACTTCAAAAGAATGTAAATGCGACGTTTCCATCCTTGGGAATATCGTTTGCAGATGTCTACGTATCGTAACAATAGAGTTCTAATGCTACTTAAATCGCAATATCGCATCTCACTTCTATGTTTCATGATAAGATACAATATTCATTGCGAAGTGTCATGTATACCTCGTATTCACTTCAAAGGAATGTAAGTGAGATACATCTGTGGCGGCCTTTCGACTATCGCCACTAGAGGGACAGAACAGCCTACAATTTCCTGAAAGTACTCGCTAGCCTCTCCTTTCCAATATATAGAAGTTCCTAACTGTCCCTAATATCCCAGCGTCTAAGGCAGCAGCCTCTGCTAGGAAGCCTTACTGATGAGTCCACTAGCAGGCCCAGGACGAAACGTTCTTCCCCTCTCTTTTCCTTCCTTTCTTTCTTCCGCCTTTATTCTATAGCTACCTGAAGCATGCCGCTTCACTTCCATGCTAGGAAATAGCGTTTGCAGATGTTTCCGCATCGAGGCCATAGAGTTCTAATGCTTCTTAAAACGCGATATCGAACCTCACTTCTACGTTTCATGATAAGATATAATATTCATTGCGAAGTGTCATGTACACCACGTATTCACTTCAAAAGAATGTAAATGCGACACTTCCATGCTAGGAAATAGCGTCTGCAGATGTCTACGCGTCGAGGCAATAGAGTTCTAATGCTACTTAAATCGCGATATCGCATCTTATTTCTACGTTTCGTGATAAGATGTAATATTCATTGCGAAGTGTCATGTACACCTCGTATTCACTTCAAAAGAATGTAAATGCGACACTTGCATGCTAGAAAATAGGGTCTGCAGATGTCTACGCGTCGAGGCAGTAGAGTTCTAATGCTTCTCAAAACGCGATATCGCACTTCACTTCTATGTTTCATGATAAGATATAATATTCAGTGCGAAGTGTCATGTATACCTCGTATTCATGACAATAGAATATAAATGCGACTACTCCTTGCTAGGAAATAGCGTTTGCAGATGCCTACGTATCGTAGCAATAGAGTTCTAGTGCTTCTCAAAACACGATATCGCATCTCACTTCTATGTTTCATGATAAGATATAATATTCATTGCGAAGTGTCATGTATACCTCGTATTCACTCCAAACGAATGTAAATGCCACACTTCCTTGCTAGGAAATAGCGTATTCAGATGTCTACGTATCGTAGCAATAGATTTCTAATGCTACTAAAATCTCGATATCGCACCTCACATTTATGTTTCATGATAAGATATAATATTTATTGCGAAGTGTCATGTATACCTCGTATTCACATCAAAAGAATGTAAATGCGACGTTTCCATCCTTAGGAATATCGCTTGCAGATGTCTACTTATCGTAGCAAGGGGATCCTATTGCTTCTTAAAACGAGATGTCGCATTTCATTTCTATGTTTCGTGATAAGATAAAATATTCCTTGCGAAATGTCATGTATACCTCGTATTCACACCAAACGAATGTAAATGCGACAATTCCTTGCTAGGAAATAGCGTTTGCAGATGCCTACACATCGTAGCAATGGAGTTCTAATGCTTCTCAAAACGCGATATCGCATCTCACTTCTATGTTTCATGATAAGATATAATATTCATTGCGAAGTGTCATGTATACCTCGTACTCACTTCAACAGAATGTAAACGCGACTACTACTTGCTAGGAAAGAGCGTTTGCAGATCCCTACGTATCGTTGCAATAGAGTTGTAGTGCTTCTCAAACCGCGATATCGCATCTCATTTCTATATTTCGAGATAAGATATAATATTCATTTCGAAGTGTCATGTATACCTCGTATTCACTTCAAAAGAATGTAAATGCGACCTTTCCATCCTTGGGAATACTGTTTTCAGATATCTACTTATCGTAGCAAAAGGGTCCTAATGCTTCTTAAAACAAGATGTCGCATTTCATTTCTATGATTCGTGATAAGATATAATATTCATTCCGATGTGTCATGTATATCTCGTATACACTTCAAAAGAATGTAAGTGCGAAACTTCAATGCTAGGAAATAGCGTTTGCAAATATCTACGTATCGTAGCAATAAAGTTCTAATTCTTCTTAGAACGCGATATCGCTACATATTTCTATGTTTTATGATAAGGTAAAATATTCATGGTGGAGTGCTATGTATACCTCGTACTCACTTCAAATGAATGTAAATGCGACGCATCCTTGCTAGGAAATAGCTTTTGCAGATGTCTTCGTATCGTAGCAAAAGTTTTCTAATGCTTCTTAAATCGCGTTATCGCCACTTATTCCTATGTTTCGTGATAAGATGTAATATTCATTGCGAATTGTCACGTATACCGCGTATTCACTTCAAAAGAATGTAAAAGCGACACTTCCATGCTAGGAAATAGCGTTTGAAGATGTCTACGAATCGAAGCAATAGAGTTCTAATGCTTCCTTAAACGGGGTATAGCATCTCAAAACTATGTTTCATGATAAGATATAATATTCATTGCGAAGTGTCATGTATACCTCGTATTCACTTCAAAACAATGTAAATGCGACACTTCCTTGCTAGGGAATAGCGTTTCCAGAAGTCAACGTATCGTAGCAACAGGGTTCTAGTGCTTCTCAAAACGCGATATCGCATCTCATTTCTATGTTTCATGATAAGATATAAAACTCATTGCGAAGTGTCACGTATACCTCGTATTCACTTCAAAAGAATGTACATGCGACACTTCCATGGTAGGAAATAGCGTTTGCAGATGTCTACGTATCGAAGCAATAGAGATCTGTTGCTTTTTATATCGCGATATCGCATCTCATTTCTATGTTTCATGATAAGATATAATATTCATTGCGAAGTGTCATGTACGCCTCGTATTCGCTTCAAAAGAATGTAAATAAGACACATCCATGCTAGGAAATAGCGTTTGCATATGTCTACGTACAGTAGCAGTAGAGTTCTAACACTGCATAAAACGCGATATCGCATCTCACTTCTATGTTTCATGATAAGATGTAATATTCACTGCAAAGTTTCACTTATACCTCGTATTCACATCAAATGAATGTAAATGCGACACTTCCTTTCTAGGAAATAGCGTTTGCAGATATCTTCGTATCGTAGCAATAGCGTTCTGACACTTCTTAAAACGCGATATCGCATCTCATTTCTATGTTTCATGATAAGATATAATATACATTGCGAAGTGTCATGTATGCCTCGTATTCGCTTCAAAAGAATGTAAATGCGACACTTCCTTGCTAGGAAATAGCGTTCCCAGATGTCTAAGTATCGAAACAATAGAGTTCTAATGCTTCTTAAAACGTGATGTCGCACCTCATTTCCCTGTTTCATGATAAGATATAGTATTCATTGCGAAGTGTCATGTATACCTCGTACTCACTTCATAAGAATGTAAATGCGACTATTGCTAGCTAGGGAATGGCGTTTGCAGATGCCTACGTATCGTAGCAATAGAGTTCTAATGCTACTTAAATCGCGATATCGCATCTCATTTATATGTTTCGTGATAAGATATAATATTCATTGCGAAGTGTCATGTATGCCTCGTATTCACTTCAAAAGAATGTAAATGCAACGTTTCCATCCTTGGGAATATCGTTTGCAGATGTCTACTTATCGTAGCAAAAGTGTCCTAATGCTTCTTAAAACTAGTTGTCGCATTTCATTTCTATGTTTCGTGGTAAGATATAATATTCATTGCGAAATGTCATGTATACCACGTATTCACTCCAAACGAATGTAAATGCGACACTTCCTTGCTAGGAAATAGCGTATTCAGATGTCTACGTATCGTAGCAGTAGAGTTCTAATGCTACTTAAATCGCGATGTCGCATCTCACTTCTATGTACCCTGATAAGGTATAATGTTCATTGCGAAGTGTCATGTATACCTCGTAATCACTTCAAAGGAATGTAAATGCGACACTTCCTTGCTAGGAAATAGCGTTCCCAGATGTCTAAGTATCGAAACAATAGAGTTCTAATGCTTCGGAAAACGTGATGTTGCACCTCATTTCCTTGTTTCATTATAAGATATAATATTCATTGCGAAGTGTCATGTATACCTCGTATTCACTTCAAAAGAATTTAAATGCGACTATTGCTTGCTATGAAATAGCGTTTGCAGATGTCTACCAATCGTAGCAATAGAGATCTAATGCTTCTCGAAACGCGAAATGGCAACTCATTCCTATGTTTCATGATAAGATATAATATTAATTGCGAAGTGTCATGTATATCTCGTATTCACTTCAAAGGAACGTAAATGCGAAACTTCCATGCTAGGAAATAGCGTTTGCAGATGTCTACGTATCGTAGCAGTAGGCTTCTAATGCTTCTTAAAACGCGATATCGCAACTCATTCCTATGTTTCATGATAAGATATAATATTAATTGCGATGTGTCATGTATATCTCGTATTCACTTCAAAAGAATATAAATGCGAAACTTCCATGCTAGGAAATGGCGCTTGCAGATGTCTACGTATCGAAGCAGCAATGCTCTAATGCTTCTCAAAACGCGATATCGCAAATCATTCCCATGTTTCATGATAAGATATAATATTCATTCCGATGTGTCATGTATGTCTCGTATTCACTTCAAAAGAATGTAAATGCGACACTTTCTTGCTAGGAAATATTGTTTGCAGATGTCTACGCATCGTCGCAATAGAGCTCTAATGCTTCTCAAAACGCGATATCGCAACTCATTCCTATGTTTCATGATAAGATATAATATTCATTGCGAAGTGTCATGTATACCTCGTATTCACTTCAAAAGAATGTAAATGCGACACTTCCATGCTAGGAAGTAGCGTTTGCAGATGTCTACGTATCGTAGCAATAGGGTTCTAATGCTTCTTAAAACGCGATATCGCATCTCACTTTTATGTTTCATGATAAGATATAATTTTCATTGCGAAGTGTCATGTATACCGCGATTTCATTTCACAAGAATGTAAATGCGACACTTCCTTGCTAGGAAATATTGTTTGCAGATGTCTACGTATCACAGCAACAGAGTACTAATGCTTCTTAAAACGAGATGTCGTATTTCATTTCTATGTTTCGTAATAAGATATAATATTCATTGTGTAATGTTATGTATACCTCGTATTCACTTCAATGGAATGTAAGTGCGACATGTCCTTGCTAGGAAATAGAGTTTGCAGATGTCTACGTATATTAGCAATAGAGTTCTAATGCGTCTCAAAACGCGATATAGCATCTCACTTCTATGTTTCGAGATGAGATATAATATTCATTGCGAAATGTCATGTATACCTCGTATTAACTGCAAAAGAATGTAAATGCGACACTTCCATGCTAGGAAATAGCGTTTACAGATGTCTACGTATCGTAGCAATAGAGCTCTAATGCTTCTTAAATCGCCATATTACATCTCATTTCTATGTTTCATGATAAGGTATAATATTCATTACGAAGTGTCATGTATACCTCGTATTCACTTCAAAGGATGTAAATGCGACTCATCCTTTCTAGGAAATAGCGTTTTTTCAGATGTCTACGTATCGAAGCAATATAGTTCTAATGCTTCTTCAAACGAGATATCGCATCTCATTTCTATGCTTCATGATGAGATATAATATTAATTGCGAAATGTTATGTATACCTCGTGTTCACTTCAAATGAATGTAAATGCGGCTATTCCTTGCTATTAAATATTGTTTGCAGATATCTACGTATCGTAGCAATTGTGTTCTAACGCTTCTTCAAACGAGATATCGCATCTCATTTCTATGTTTCATGATGAGATATAATATTCATTGCGAAGTGTTATGTATACCTCGCATACACTTCAAGTGTATGTAAATGCGACACTTCCTTGCTAGGAAATAGCGTATGCAGATGTCTACGTATCGAAGCAGTTTAGTTCTAATGCTTCTTCAAACGGGATATCGCATCTCATTTCCATGTTTCATGATAAGGTATAATATTCATTGTGCAGTGTTATGTATATCTCGTTTATACTTTAAATGAATGTAAGTGCGACATTCCTTGCTAGGAAATAGCGCTTGCAGATGTCTACGTATCGAAGCAATAGAGTTCTAATGCTTCTTATATCGCCATATCGCATCTCATTTCTATATTTCATGATAAGATATAATATTCATTGCGAAGTCCCATGTATACCTCGCATTCACTCCAAACGAATGTAAATGCGACACTTCCTTCCCAGGAAATAGAGCATTCAGATGTCCACGTATCGTAGCAATAGAGTTCTAATGCTACATAAATCGCGATTTCGTATCTCATTTCTATGTTTCGTGATAAGATATAATATTCATGGCGAAGTGTCATGTATACCTCGTATTCACTTCAAAAGAATATAAATGCGACTATTCCTTGCTAGGGCATAGCGTTTGCAGATGCCCACGTATCGTAGCAACAGAGTCCTAATGCTTCTTAGATAGCGATATCGCATCTCATATCTATGTTTCGTGATAAGTTATAATATTCATCCCGAAGTGTCATGTAAACCTCGAATTCACTTCAAAAGAATGTAAATGCGACTATTGCTTGCTAATAGATAGCGTTTGCAGATGTCTACGTATCGTAGCAATAGTGTTCTAATGCTTCTCAAAACGCGATATCGCATCTCCTTTCTATGCGTCATGATAAGATATAATATTCATTACGAAGTGTCATGTATACCTCGTATTCACTTCAAAAGAATTCACTTCAAAAGAATGTAAATGCGACACTTGCCTGCTAGGAAATAGCATTTGCAGATGTTTACGTATCGTAGCAATAGCTTTCTAATGCTACTTAAATCGCGATATCACATCTCATTTACATGTCTCGTAATAAGATATTCTATTCATTGCGAAGTGTCATGTATACCTCGTATTCACTTCAAAAGAATGTACGTGCGACACTTCCATGCTAGGAAATAGCGATTGCAGAGGTCTCCGCATCGAGGCCATTGAGTTCTAATGCTTCTTAAAACGCGATATCGCCTCTCTCTTCTATGTTTCATGAAAAGATATAATATTCATTGCGAAGTGTCATGTATACCTCGTATTCACTTCAAAAGAATGTAAATGCGACTATTCCTTGCTAGGAAATATCGTTTGCAGATGTCCACGTATCGTAGCAATAGAGTTTTATTGCCTCTCAATGATATAATATTCATTGCGAAGTGTCACGTATACCTCGTACTCACTTCAAAGAATGTAAATGCGACACTTCCTAGCTAGGAAATAGCGTATTCAGATGTCTACGTATCGTAACAATAAAGTTCTAATGCTACATAAATCGTGATTTCGCATCTCATTTCTATGTTTCGTGATAAGATATAATATTCATTGCGAAGTGTGATGTATACCTCGTATTCACTTCAAAAGAATGTAAATGCGACGTTTCCATCATTGGGAATATCGTTTGCAGATGTCTACGTATCGTAGCAATAGAGTCCTAATGCTACTAAAATCGTGATATCGCACTTCATTTATATGTTTCGTTATAAGATATAATATTCATCGCGAAGTGTCATGTATACCTCGTATTCACTTCAAAAGAATGTAAATGCAACACTTCCTTGCTAGGAAATTGCGTATTCAGATGTCTGCGTATCGTAGCAATAGATTTCTAATGCTACTTAAATCGCGATATCGCATCTCATTTATATGTTTCGTGATAAGATATACTATTCATTGCGAAGTGTCATGTATACCTCGTATTCACTTCAAAAGAATGTAAATGCGACTATTCCTTGCTAGGAAATAGCGTTTGCAGATGCCTACGTATCGTAGCAATAGAGTTCTAATGCTACTTAAATCGCGATATCGCATCTCATTTATATGTATCGTGATAAGATATAATATTCATTGCGAAGTGTGATGTATACCTCGTATTCACTTCAAAAGAATGT
>NW_027490901.1:0-33954 GCF_050948175.1 Xylocopa sonorina | reverse complement strand
ACTTCAAATGAATGTAAATGCGACACTTCCATGCTAGGAAATACCGTCTGCAGATGACTAGGTATCGTAGCAATAGTGTTCTAATGCTTCTTAAAACACGATATCGCATCTCATTTCTATGTTTCATGGTAAGATATTATATGATTTGCTAAGTGTTATGTATTCCTCGTCTACACTTCAAATGAATGTAAATGCGACACTTCCTTGCAAGGAAATAGCGTTTGCTGATGTCTACGTATCGAAGCAATAGTGTTCAAATGCTTCTTAAAACGAGATATTGCATCTCATATCTATGTTTCATGATAAGATATAATATTCATTGCGAAGTGTCATGCATTCCTCGTCTACGATTCAAATGAATGTAAATGCGACACTTCCTTGCAAGGAAATAGCGTTTGCAGATGTCTAAGTATCGTAGCAATAGAGTTCTTATGATTCTTAAAACGCGATATCGCATCTCATTTCTATGTTTCATGGTAAGATATAATATGATTTGAGAAGTGTCATGTATTCCTTGTCTACACTTCAAATGAATGTAAATGCGACACTTCCTTGCAAGCAAATAGCGTTTGCAGATGTCTACCTACCGTAGCAATAGAGTTCTAATGCTTCTTAAACCGCGATATCGCATCTCATTTCTATGTTTCATGGTAAGATATAATATGATTTGCGAAGTGTCATGTATTCCTCGACTACACTTCAAATGAATGTAAATGCGACACTTCCATGCTAGGAAATACCGTCTGCAGATGACTAGGTATCGTAGCAATAGTGTTCTAATGCTTCTTAAAACGCGATATCGCATCTCATTTCTATGTTTCATGGTAAGATATTATATGACTTGCGAAGTGTTACGTATTCCTCGTCTACACTTCAAATGAATGTAAATGCGACACTTCCATGCTAGGTAATACCGTCTGCAGATGACTAGGTATCGTAGCAATAGTGTTCTAATGCTTCTTAAAACGCGATATCGCATCTCATTTCTATGTTTCATTGTAAGATATAATATGATTAGCGAAGTGCTATGTATTCCTCGTCTACACTTCAAATGAATGTAAATGCGACACTTCCTTGCAAGGAAATAGCGTTTGCTGATGTCTACGTATCGAAGCAATAGAGTTCAAATGCTTCTTAAAACGAGATATTGCATCTCATATCTATGTTTCATGATAAGATATAATATTCATTGCGAAGTGTTATGCATTCCTCGTCTACGATTCAAGTGAATGTAAATGCGACACTTCCTTGCAAGGAAATAGCGTTTGCAGATGTCTAAGTATCGTAGCAATAGAGTTCTTATGATTCTTAAAACGCGATATCGCATCTCATTTCTATGTTTCATGGTAAGATATAATATGATTTGAGAAGTGTCATGTATTCCTCGTCTACACTTCAAATGAATGTGAATGCGATACTTCCTCGCTAGGAAATAGCGTTTGCAGATGTCTACGTATCGTAGCAATAGATTTCTAGTGCTTCTTAAAACGCGATATCGCATCTCATTTCTATGTTTCATGGTAAGATATAATATGATTTGCGAAGTGTCATGTATTTCTCGTCTACACTTCAAATGAATGTAAATGCGACACTTCCATGCTAGGAAATACCGTCTGCAGATGACTAGGTATCGTAGCAATAGTGTTCTAATGCTTCTTAAAACACGATATCGCATCTCATTTCTATGTTTCATGGTAAGATATTATATGATTTGCTAAGTGTTATGTATTCCTCGTCTACACTTCAAATGAATGTAAATGCGACACTTCCTTGCAAGGAAATAGCGTTTGCTGATGTCTACGTATCGAAGCAATAGTGTTCAAATGCTTCTTAAAACGAGATATTGCATCTCATATCTATGTTTCATGATAAGATATAATATTCATTGCGAAGTGTCATGCATTCCTCGTCTACGATTCAAATGAATGTAAATGCGACACTTCCTTGCAAGGAAATAGCGTTTGCAGATGTCTAAGTATCGTAGCAATAGAGTTCTTATGATTCTTAAAACGCGATATCGCATCTCATTTCTATGTTTCATGGTAAGATATAATATGATTTGAGAAGTGTCATGTATTCCTTGTCTACACTTCAAATGAATGTAAATGCGACACTTCCTTGCAAGCAAATAGCGTTTGCAGATGTCTACCTATCGTAGCAATAGAGTTCTAATGCTTCTTAAACCGCGATATCGCATCTCATTTCTATGTTTCATGGTAAGATATAATATGATTTGCGAAGTGTCATGTATTCCTCGTCTACACTTCAAATGAATGTAAATGCGACACTTCCATGCTAGGAAATACCGTCTGCAGATGACTAGGTATCGTAGCAATAGTGTTCTAATGCTTCTTAAAACGCGATATCGCATCTCATTTCTATGTTTCATGGTAAGATATTATATGACTTGCGAAGTGTTACGTATTCCTCGTCTACACTTCAAATGAATGTAAATGCGACACTTCCATGCTAGGTAATACCGTCTGCAGATGACTAGGTATCGTAGCAATAGTGTTCTAATGCTTCTTAAAACGCGATATCGCATCTCATTTCTATGTTTCATTGTAAGATATAATATGATTTGCGAAGTGCTATGTATTCCTCGTCTACACTTCAAATGAATGTAAATGCGACACTTCCTTGCAAGGAAATAGCGTTTGCTGATGTCTACGTATCGAAGCAATAGAGTTCAAATGCTTCTTAAAACGAGATATTGCATCTCATATCTATGTTTCATGATAAGATATAATATTCATTGCGAAGTGTTATGCATTCCTCGTCTACGATTCAAGTGAATGTAAATGCGACACTTCCTTGCAAGGAAATAGCGTTTGCGGATGTCTAAGTATCGTAGCAATAGAGTTCTTATGATTCTTAAAACGCGATATCGCATCTCATTTCTATGTTTCATGGTAAGATATAATATGATTTGAGAAGTGTCATGTATTCCTCGTCTACACTTCAAATGAATGTGAATGCGATACTTCCTCGCTAGGAAATAGCGTTTGCAGATGTCTACGTATCGTAGCAATAGATTTCTAATGCTTCTTAAAACGCGATATCGCATCTCATTTCTATGTTTCATGGTAAGATATAATATGATTTGCGAAGTGTCATGTATTTCTCGTCTACACTTCAAATGAATGTAAATGCGACACTTCCATGCTAGGAAATACCGTCTGCAGATGACTAGGTATCGTAGCAATAGTGTTCTAATGCTTCTTAAAACACGATATCGCATCTCATTTCTATGTTTCATGGTAAGATATTATATGATTTGCTAAGTGTTATGTATTCCTCGTCTACACTTCAAATGAATGTAAATGCGACACTTCCTTGCAAGGAAATAGCGTTTGCTGATGTCTACGTATCGAAGCAATAGTGTTCAAATGCTTCTTAAAACGAGATATTGCATCTCATATCTATGTTTCATGATAAGATATAATATTCATTGCGAAGTGTCATGCATTCCTCGTCTACGATTCAAATGAATGTAAATGCGACACTTCCTTGCAAGGAAATAGCGTTTGCAGATGTCTAAGTATCGTAGCAATAGAGTTCTTATGATTCTTAAAACGCGATATCGCATCTCATTTCTATGTTTCATGGTAAGATATAATATGATTTGAGAAGTGTCATGTATTCCTTGTCTACACTTCAAATGAATGTAAATGCGACACTTCCTTGCAAGCAAATAGCGTTTGCAGATGTCTACCTATCGTAGCAATAGAGTTCTAATGCTTCTTAAACCGCGATATCGCATCTCATTTCTGTGTTTCATGGTAAGATATAATATGATTTGCGAAGTGTCATGTATTCCTCGTCTACACTTCAAATGAATGTGAATGCGAGACTTCCTCGCTAGGAAATAGCGTCTGCAGATGTCTACGTATCGTAGCAATAGAGTTCAGATGATTCTTAAAACGCGATATCGCATCTCATTTATATGTTTCATGGTAAGATGTAATATGATTTGCGAAGTGTTATGTATTCCTCGTCTACACTTCAAATAAATGTAAATGCGACACTTCCTAGCAAGGAAGTAGCGATTGTGGATGTCTACGTATCGTAGCAATAGTTCTTATGATTCTTAAAACGCGATATCGCATCTTATTTCTATGTTTCATGGTAAGATATAATATGATTTGCGAAGTGTCACGTATTCCTCGTCTACACTTCAAATGAATGTGAATGCGACACTTCCTCGCTAGGAAATAGCGTTTGCAGATGACTACGTATCGTAGCAATAGAGTTCATTTGATTCTTAAAACGCGATATCGCATCTCATTTATATGTTTCATGGTAAGATGTAATATGATTTGCGAAGTGTTATGTATTCCTCGTCTACACTTCAAATAAATGTAAATGCGACACTTCCTAGCAAGGAAGTAGCGATTGTGGATGTCTACGTATCGTAGCAATAGTTCTTATGATTCTTAAAACGCGATATCGCATCTTATTTCTATGTTTCATGGTAAGATATAATATGATTTGCGAAGTGTCACGTATTCCTCGTCTACACTTCAAATGAATGTAAATGCGACACTTCCATGCTAGGAAATACCGTCTGCAGATGACTAGGTATCGTAGCAATAGTGTTCTAATGCTTCTTAAAACGCGATATCGCATCTCATTTCTATGTTTCATGGTAAGATATAATATGATTTGCGAAGTGTTATGTATTCCTCGTCTACACTTCAAATGAATGTAAATGCGACACTTCCTTGCAAGGAAATAGCGTTTGCTGATGTCTACGTATCGTAGCAATGGAGTTCTTATGATTCTTAAAACGCGATATCGCATCTCATTTCTATGTTTCATGGTAATAAATGATATGATTTGCGAAGTGTTATGTATTCCTCGTCTACACTTCAAATAAATGTAAATGCGACACTTCCTTGCAAGGAAATAGCGTTTGCAGATGCCTACGTATCGTAGCAATAGAGTTCAAATACTTCTTAAAACGAGATATTGCATCTCATATCTATGTTTCATGATAAGATATAATATTCATTGCGAAGTGTTATGCATTCCTCGTCTGCAATTCAAATGAACGTAAATGCGACACTTCCTTGCAAGGAAATAGCGTTTGCAGATGTCTACGTATCGTAACAATAGTGTTCTTATGATTCTTAAAACGTGATATCGCATCTCATTTCTATGTTTCATGGTAAGATATAATATGATTTGCGAAGTGTCATGTATTCCTCGTCTACACTTCAAATGAATGTAAATGCGACACTTCCATGCTAGGAAATACCGTCTGCAGATGACTAGGTATCGTAGCAATAGTGTTCTAATGCTTCTTAAAACGCGATATCGCATCTCATTTCTATGTTTCATGGTAAGATATAATATGATTTGCGAAGTGTTATGTATTCCTCGTCTACACTTCAAATGAATGTAAATGCGACACTTCCTTGCAAGGAAATAGCGTTTGCTGATGTCTACGTATCGAAGCAATAGAGTTCAAATGTTTCTTAAAACGAGATATTGCATCTCATATCTATGTTTCATGATAAGATATAATATTCATTGCGAAGTGTTATGCATTCCTCGTCTACGATTCAAATGAATGTAAATGCGACACTTCCTTGCAAGGAAATAGCCTTTGCAGATGTCTATGTATCGTAGCAATAGTGTTCTTATGATTCTTAAAACGCGATATCGCATCTCATTTCTATGTTTCATGGTAAGATATAATATGATTTGAGAAGTGTCATGTATTCCTCGTCTGCACTTCAAATGAATGTGAATGCGATACTTCCTCGCTAGGAAATAGCGTTTGCAGATGTCTACGTATCGTAGCCATAGATTTCTAATGCTTCTTAAAACGCGATATCGCATCTCATTTCTATGTTTCATGGTAAGATATAATATGATTTGCGAAGTGTCATGTATTCCTCTTCTACACTTCAAATGAATATAAATGCGACACTTCCTTGCAAGGAAATAGCGTTTGCAGATGTCTACCTATCGTAGCAATAGAGTTCAAATGCTTCTTAAAAAGGGATATTGCATCTCATATCTATGTTTCATGATAAGATATAATATTCATTGCGAAGTATTATGCATTCCTCGTCTACGATTCAAATGAAAGTAAATGCGACACTTCCTTGCAAGGAAATAGCGTTTGCTGATGTCTACGTATCGAATCAATAGAGTTCAAATGCTTCTTAAAACGAGATACTGCATCTCATATCTATGTTTCATGATAAGATACAATATTCATTGCGAAGTGTTATGCATTCCTCGTCTACGATTCAAATGAATGTAAATGCGACACTTCCTTGCAAGGAAATAGCGTTTGCAGATGTCTAAGTATCGTAGCAAAAGAGTTCTAATGCTTCTTAAAACGCGATATCGCATCTCATTTCTATGTTTCATGGTAAGATGAAATATGATTTGCGAAGTGTTATGTATTCCTCGTCTACACTTCAAACGAATGTAAATGCGACACTTCCTTGCAAGCAAATAGCGTTTGCAGATGTCTACCTATCGTAGCAATAGAGTTCTAATGCTTCTTAAAACGCGATATCGCATCTCATTTCTGTGTTTCATGGTAAGATATAATATGATTTGCGAAGTGTTATGTATTCCTCGTCTACACTTCAAATGAATGTAAATGCGACACTTCCTTGCTAGGAAATAGCGTCTGCAGATGTCTAGGTATCGTAGCAATAGAGTTCTAATGCTTCTTAAAACGCGATATCGCATCTCATTTCTATGTTTCATGGTAAGATATAATATGATTTGCGAAGTGTCATGTATTCCTCGTCTACACTTCAAATGAATGTAAATGCGACACTTCCATGCTAGGAAATACCGTCTGCAGATGACTAGGTATCGTAGCAATAGTGTTCTAATGCTTCTTAAAACGCGATATCGCATCTCATTTCTATGTTTCATGGTAAGATATTATATGACTTGCGAAGTGTTACGTATTCCTCGTCTACACTTCAAATGAATGTAAATGCGACACTTCCATGCTAGGTAATACCGTCTGCAGATGACTAGGTATCGTAGCAATAGTGTTCTAATGCTTCTTAAAACGCGATATCGCATCTCATTTCTATGTTTCATTGTAAGATATAATATGATTTGCGAAGTGCTATGTATTCCTCGTCTACGATTCATGTGAATGTAAATGCGACACTTCCTTGCAAGGAAATAGCGTTTGCAGATGTCTAAGTATCGTAGCAATAGAGTTCTTATGATTCTTAAAACGCGATATCGCATCTCATTTCTATGTTTCATGGTAAGATATAATATGATTTGAGAAGTGTCATGTATTCCTCGTCTACACTTCAAATGAATGTGAATGCGATACTTCCTCGCTAGGAAATAGCGTTTGCAGATGTCTACGTATCGTAGCAATAGATTTCTAATGCTTCTTAAAACGCGATATCGCATCTCATTTCTATGTTTCATGGTAAGATATAATATGATTTGCGAAGTGTCATGTATTCCTCTTCTACACTTCAAATGAATGTAAATGAGACACTTCCATGCTAGGAAATACCGTCTGCACATGACTACGTGTCGTAGCAGTAGTGTTCTAATGCTTCTTAAAACGCGATATCGCATTTCATTTCTATGTTTCATGGTAAGATATAATATGATTTGCGAAGTGTCATGTATTTCTCGTCTACACTTCAAATGAATGTAAATGCGACACTTCCATGCTAGGAAATACCGTCTGCAGATGACTAGGTATCGTAGCAATAGTGTTCTAATGCTTCTTAAAACACGATATCGCATCTCATTTCTATGTTTCATGGTAAGATGTAATATGATTTGCGATGTGTTATGTATTCCTCGTCTACACTTCAAACGAATGTAAATGCGACATTTCCTTGCAAGCAAATAGCGTTTGCAGATGTCTACCTATCGTAGCAATAGAGTTCTAATGTTTCTTAAAACGCGATATCGCATCTCATTTCTGTGTTTCATGGTAAGATATAATATGATTTGCGAAGTGTTATGTATTCCTCGTCTACACTTCAAATGAATGTAAATGCGACACTTCCTTGCTAGGAAATAGCGTCTGCAGATGTCTAGGTATCGTAGCAATAGAGTTCTAATGCTTCTTAAAACGCGAAATCGCATCTCATTTCTATGTTTCATGGTAAGATATAATATGATTTGCGAAGTGTCATGTATTCCTCGTCTACACATCAAATGAATGTAAATGCGACACTTCCATGCTAGGAAATACCGTCTGCAGATGACTAGGTATCGTAGCAATAGTGTTCTAATGCTTCTTAAAACGCGATATCGCATCTCATTTCTATGTTTCATGGTAAGATATTATATGATTTGCGAAGTGTTATGTACTCCTCGTCTACACTTCAAATGAATGTAAATGCGACACTTCCATGCTAGGTAATACCGTCTGCAGATGACTAGGTATCGTAGCAATAGTGTTCTAATGCTTCTTAAAACGCGATATCGCATCTCATTTCTATGTTTCATGGTAAGATATAACATGATTTGCGAAGTGTTATGTATTCCTCGTCTACACTTCAAATGAATGTGAATGCGATACTTCCTCGCTAGGAAATAGCGTTTGCAGATGTCTACGTATTGTAGCAATAGCTTTCTAATGCTTCTTAAAATGCGATATCGCATCTCATTTCTATGTTTCATGGTAAGATATAATATGATTTGCGAAGAGTCATGTATTCCTCGTCTACACTTCAAATGAATGTAAATGCGAAACTTCCTAGCAAGGAAATAGCGTTTGCTGATGTCTACGTATCGTAGCAATGGAGTTCTTATGATTCTTAAAACGCGATATCGCATCTCATTTCTATGTTTCATGGTAATAAATGATATGATTTGCGAAGTGTTATGTATTCCTCGTCTACACTACAAATAAATGTAAATGCGACACTTCCTTGCAAGGAAATAGCGTTTGCAGATGCCTACGTATCGTAGCAATAGAGTTCAAATACTTCTTAAAACGAGATATTGCATCTCATATCTATGTTTCATGATAAGATATAATATTCATTGCGAAGTGTTATGCATTCCTCGTCTGCAATTCAAATGAACGTAAATGCGACACTTCCTTGCAAGGAAATAGCGTTTGCAGATGTCTACGTATCGTAACAATAGTGTTCTTATGATTCTTAAAACGTGATATCGCATCTCATTTCTATGTTTCATGGTAAGATATAATATGATTTGCGAAGTGTCATGTATTCCTCGTCTACACTTCAAATGAATGTAAATGCGACACTTCCATGCTAGGAAATACCGCCTGCAGATGACTAGGTATCGTAGCAATAGTGTTCTAATGCTTCTTAAAACGCGATATCGCATCTCATTTCTATGTTTCATGGTAAGATATAATATGATTTGCGAAGTGTTATGTATTCCTCGTCTACACTTCAAATGAATGTAAATGCGACACTTCCTTGCAAGGAAATAGCGTTTGCTGATGTCTACGTATCGAAGCAATAGAGTTCAAATGTTTCTTAAAACGAGATATTGCATCTCATATCTATGTTTCATGATAAGATATAATATTCATTGCGAAGTGTTATGCATTCCTCGTCTACGATTCAAATGAATGTAAATGCGACACTTCCTTGCAAGGAAATAGCCTTTGCAGATGTCTATGTATCGTAGCAATAGAGTTCTTATGATTCTTAAAACGCGATATCGCATCTCATTTCTATGTTTCATGGTAAGATATAATATGATTTGAGAAGTGTCATGTATTCCTCGTCTGCACTTCAAATGAATGTGAATGCGATACTTCCTCGCTAGGAAATAGCGTTTGCAGATGTCTACGTATCGTAGCCATAGATTTCTAATGCTTCTTAAAACGCGATATCGCATCTCATTTCTATGTTTCATGGTAAGATATAATATGATTTGCGAAGTGTCATGTATTCCTCTTCTACACTTCAAATGAATATAAATGCGACACTTCCTTGCAAGGAAATAGCGTTTGCAGATGTCTACCTATCGTAGCAATAGAGTTCAAATGCTTCTTAAAAAGGAATATTGCATCTCATATCTATGTTTCATGATAAGATATAATATTCATTGCGAAGTATTATGCATTCCTCGTCTACGATTCAAATGAAAGTAAATGCGACACTTCCTTGCAAGGAAATAGCGTTTGCTGATGTCTACGTATCGAATCAATAGAGTTCAAATGCTTCTTAAAACGAGATACTGCATCTCATATCTATGTTTCATGATAAGATACAATATTCATTGCGAAGTGTTATGCATTCCTCGTCTACGATTCAAATGAATGTAAATGCGACACTTCCTTGCAAGGAAATAGCGTTTGCAGATGTCTAAGTATCGTAGCAAAAGAGTTCTAATGCTTCTTAAAACGCGATATCGCATCTCATTTCTATGTTTCATGGTAAGATGTAATATGATTTGCGAAGTGTTATGTATTCCTCGTCTACACTTCAAACGAATGTAAATGCGACATTTCCTTGCAAGCAAATAGCGTTTGCTGATGTCTACGTATCGAAGCAATAGAGTTCTAATGCTTCTTAAAACGCGATATCGCATCTCATTTCTGTGTTTCATGGTAAGATATAATATGATTTGCGAAGTGTTATGTATTCCTCGTCTACACTTCAAATGAATGTAAATGCGACACTTCCTTGCTAGGAAATAGCGTCTGCAGATGTCTAGGTATCGTAGCAATAGAGTTCTAATGCTTCTTAAAACGCGATATCGCATCTCATTTCTATGTTTCATGGTAAGATATAATATGATTTGCGAAGTGTCATGTATTCCTCGTCTACACTTCAAATGAATGTAAATGCGACACTTCCATGCTAGGAAATACCGTCTGCAGATGACTAGGTATCGTAGCAATAGTGTTCTAATGCTTCTTAAAACGCGATATCGCATCTCATTTCTATGTTTCATGGTAAGATATTATATGACTTGCGAAGTGTTACGTATTCCTCGTCTACACTTCAAATGAATGTAAATGCGACACTTCCATGCTAGGTAATACCGTCTGCAGATGACTAGGTATCGTAGCAATAGTGTTCTAATGCTTCTTAAAACGCGATATCGCATCTCATTTCTATGTTTCATTGTAAGATATAATATGATTTGCGAAGTGCTATGTATTCCTCGTCTACACTTCAAATGAATGTAAATGCGACACTTCCATGCTAGGAAATACCGTCTGCAGATGACTAGGTATCGTAGCAATAGTGTTCTAATGCTTCTTAAAACGCGATATCGCATCTCATTTCTATGTTTCATGGTAAGATATAATATGATTTGCGAAGTGTCATGTATTTCTCGTCTACACTTCAAATGAATGTAAATGCGACACTTCCATGCTAGGAAATAGCGTCTGCAGATGACTAGGTATCGTAGCAATAGTGTTCTAATGCTTCTTAAAACGCGATATCGCATCTCATTTCTGTGTTTCATGGTAAGATATAATATGATTTGCGAAGTGTTATGTATTCCTCGTCTACACTTCAAATGAATGTAAATGCGACACTTCCATGCTAGGAAATAGCGTCTGCAGATGTCTAGGTATCGTAGCAATAGAGTTCTAATGCTTCTTAAAACGCGATATCGCATCTCATTTCTATGTTTCATGGTAAGATATAATATGATTTGCGAAGTGTCATGTATTCCTCGTCTACACTTCAAATGAATGTAAATGCGACACTTCCATGCTAGGAAATACCGTCTGCAGATGACTAGGTATCGTAGCAATAGTGTTCTAATGCTTCTTAAAACGCGATATCGCATCTCATTTCTATGTTTCATGGTAAGATATTATATGACTTGCGAAGTGTTACGTATTCCTCGTCTACACTTCAAATGAATGTAAATGCGACACTTCCATGCTAGGTAATACCGTCTGCAGATGACAAGGTATCGTAGCAATAGTGTTCTAATGCTTCTTAAAACGCGATATCGCATCTCATTTCTATGTTTCATTGTAAGATATAATATGATTTGCGAAGTGCTATGTATTCCTCGTCTACACTTCAAATGAATGTAAATGCGACACTTCCTTGCAAGGAAATAGCGTTTGCTGATGTCTACGTATCGAAGCAATAGAGTTCAAATGCTTCTTAAAACGAGATATTGCATCTCATATCTATGTTTCATGATAAGATATAATATTCATTGCGAAGTGTTATGCATTCCTCGTCTACGATTCAAATGAATGTAAATGCGACACTTCCTTGCAAGGAAATAGCGTTTGCAGATGTCTACCTATCGTAGCAATAGAGTTCAAATGCTTCTTAAAAAGGGATATTGCATCTCATATCTATGTTTCATGATAAGATATAATATTCATTGTGAAGTATTATGCATTCCTCGTCTACGATTCAAATGAAAGTAAATGCGACACTTCCTTGCAAGGAAATAGCGTTTGCTGATGTCTACGTATCGAATCAATAGAGTTCAAATGCTTCTTAAAACGAGATACTGCATCTCATATCTATGTTTCATGATAAGATACAATATTCATTGCGAAGTGTTATGCATTCCTCGTCTACGATTCAAATGAATGTAAATGCGACACTTCCTTGCAAGGAAATAGCGTTTGCAGATGTCTAAGTATCGTAGCAAAAGAGTTCTAATGCTTCTTAAAACGCGATATCGCATCTCATTTCTATGTTTCATGGTAAGATGTAATATGATTTGCGAAGTGTTATGTATTCCTCGTCTACACTTCAAACGAATGTAAATGCGACACTTCCTTGCAAGCAAATAGCGTTTGCAGATGTCTACCTATCGTAGCAATAGAGTTCTAATGCTTCTTAAAACGCGATATCGCATCTCATTTCTGTGTTTCATGGTAAGATATAATATGATTTGCGAAGTGTTATGTATTCCTCGTCTACACTTCAAATGAATGTAAATGCGACACTTCCTTGCTAGGAAATAGCGTCTGCAGATGTCTAGGTATCGTAGCAATAGAGTTCTAATGCTTCTTAAAACGCGATATCGCATCTCATTTCTATGTTTCATGGTAAGATATAATATGATTTGCGAAGTGTCATGTATTCCTCGTCTACACTTCAAATGAATGTAAATGCGACACTTCCATGCTAGGAAATACCGTCTGCAGATGACTAGGTATCGTAGCAATAGTGTTCTAATGCTTCTTAAAACGCGATATCGCATCTCATTTCTATGTTTCATGGTAAGATATTATATGACTTGCGAAGTGTCATGTATTCCTCGTCTACACTTCAAATGAATGTAAATGCGACACTTCCTTGCTAGGAAATAGCGTCTGCAGATGTCTAGGTATCGTAGCAATAGAGTTCTAATGCTTCTTAGAACGAGATATAGCATCTCATATCTATGTTTCATGATAAGATATAATATTCATTGCGAAGTGTTATGCATTCCTCGTCTACGATTCAAATGAATGTAAATGCGACACTTCCTTGCAAGGAAATAGCGTTTGCAGATGTCTAAGTATCGTAGCAATAGAGTTCTTATGATTCTTAAAACGCGATATCGCATCTCATTTCTATGTTTCATGGTAAGATATAATATGATTTGAGAAGTGTCATGTATTCCTCGTCTACACTTCAAATGAATGTGAATGCGATACTTCCTCGCTAGGAAATAGCGTTTGCAGATGTCTACGTATCGTAGCAATAGATTTCTAATGCTTCTTAAAACGCGATATCGCATCTCATTTCTATGTTTCATGGTAAGATATAATATGATTTGCGAAGTGTCATGTATTCCTCTTCTACACTTCAAATGAATGTAAATGCGAAACTTCCATGCTAGGAAATACCGTCTGCACATGACTACGTATCGTAGCAATAGTGTTCTAATGCTTCTTAAAACGCGATATCGCATCTCATTTCTATGTTTCATGGTAAGATATAATATGATTTGCGAAGTGTTATGTATTCCTCGTCTACACTTCAAATGAATGTAAATGCGACACTTCCTTGCAAGGAAATAGCGTTTGCTGATGTCTACGTACCGAAGCAATAGAGTTCAAATGCTTCTTAAAACGAGATATTGCATCTCATATCTATGTTTCATGGTAAGATATTATATGATTTGCGAAGTGTTATGTATTCCTCGTCTACACTTCAAATGAATGTAAATGCGACACTTCCATGCTAGGTAATACCGTCTGCAGATGACTAGGTATCGTAGCAATAGTGTTCTAATGCTTCTTAAAACGCGATATCGCATCTCATTTCTATGTTTCATTGTAAGATATAATATGATTTGCGAAGTGCTATGTATTCCTCGTCTACACTTCAAATGAATGTAAATGCGACACTTCCTTGCAAGGAAATAGCGTTTGCTGATGTCTACGTATCGAAGCAATAGAGTTCAAATGCTTCTTACAACGAGATATTGCATCTCATACCTATGTTTCATGATAAGATATAATATTCATTGCGAAGTGTTATGCATTCCTCGTCTACGATTCAAATGAATGTAAATGCGACACTTCCTTGCAAGGAAATAGCGTTTGCAGATGTCTAAGTATCGTAGCAATAGAGTTCTTATGATTCTTAAAACGCGATATCGCATCTCATTTCTATGTTTCATGGTAAGATATAATATGATTTGAGAAGTGTCATGTATTCCTCGTCTACACTTCAAATGAATGTGAATGCGATACTTCCTCGCTAGGAAATAGCGTTTGCAGATGTCTACGTATCGTAGCAATAGATTTCTAATGCTTCTTAAAACGCGATATCGCATCTCATTTCTATGTTTCATGGTAAGATATAATATGATTTGCGAAGTGTCATGTATTCCTCTTCTACACTTCAAATGAATGTAAATGTGACACTTCCATGCTAGGAAATACCGTCTGCACATGACTACGTATCGTAGCAATAGTGTTCTAATGCTTCTTAAAACGCGATATCGCATCTCATTTCTATGTTTCATGGTTAGATATAATATGATTTGCGAAGTGTTATGTATTCCTCGTCTACACTTCAAATGAATGTAAATGCGACACTTCCTTGCAAGGAAATAGCGTTTGCTGATGTCTACGTATCGAAGCAATAGAGTTCTTATGATTCTTAAAGCGCGATATCGCATCTCATTTCTATGTTTCATGGTAAGATATAATATGATTTGAGAAGTGTCATGTATTCCTCGTCTACACTTCAAATGAAAGTGAATGCGATACTTCCCCGCTAGGAAATAGCGTCTGCAGATGTCTACGTATCGTAGCAATAGATTTCTAATGCTTGTTAAAACGCGAGATCGCATCTCATTTCTATGTTTCATGGTAAGATATAATATGATTTGCGAAGTGTCATGTATTCCTCGTCTACACTTCAAATGAATGTAAATGCGACACTTCCTTGCTAGGAAATAGCGTCTGCAGATGTCCAGGTATCGTAGCAATAGAGTTCTAATGCTTCTTAAAACGAGATATTGCATCTCATATCTATGTTTCATGATAAGATATAATATTCATTCCGAAGTGTTATGCATTCCTCGTCTACGATTCAAATGAAAGTAAATGCGACACTTCCATGCAAGGAAATAGCGTTTGCTGATGTCTACGTATCGAAGCAATAGAGTTCAAATGTTTCTTAAAACGAGATATTGCATCTCATATCTATGTTTCATGATAAGATATAATATTCATTGCGAAGTGTTATGCATTCCTCGTCTACGATTCAAATGGATGTAAATGCGACACTTCCTTGCAAGGAAATAGCCTTTGCAGATGTCTATGTATCGTAGCAATAGAGTCCTTATGATTCTTAAAACGCGATTTCGCATCTCATTTCTATGTTTCATGGTAAGATATAATATGATTTGCGAAGTGTCATGTATTCCTCTTCTACACTTCAAATGAATATAAATGCGACACTTACTTGCAAGGAAATAGCGTTTGCAGATGTCTACCTATCGTAGCAATAGAGTTCAAATGCTCCTTAAAAAGGGATATTGCATCTCATATCTATGTTTCATGATAAGATATAATATTCATTGCGAAGTGTTATGCATTCCTCGTCTACGATTCAAATGAAAGTAAATGCGACACTTCGTTGCAAGGAAATAGCGTTTGCTGATGTCTACGTATCGAATCAATAGAGTTCAAATGCTTCTTAAAACGAGATACTGCATCTCATATCTATGTTTCATGATAAGATACAATATTCATTGCGAAGTGTTATGCATTCCTCGTCTACGATTCAAATGAATGTAAATGCGACACTTCCTTGCAAGGAAATAGCGTTTGCAGATGTCTAAGTATCGTAGCAAAAGAGTTCTAATGCTTCTTAAAACGCGATATCGCATCTCATTTCTATGTTTCATGGTAAGATGTAATATGATTTGCGAAGTGTTATGTATTCCTCGTCTACACTTCAAACGAATGTAAATGCGACACTTCCTTGCAAGCAAATAACGTTTGCAGATGTCTACCTATCGTAGCAATAGAGTTCTAATGCTTCTTAAAACGCGATATCGCATCTCATTTCTGTGTTTCATGGTAAGATATAATATGATTTGCGAAGTGTCATGTATTCCTCGTCTACACTTCAAATGAATGTGAATGCGAGACTTCCTCGCTAGGAAATAGCGTTTGCAGATGTCTACGTATCGTAGCAATAGAGTTCAGATGATTCTTAAAACGCGATATCGCATCTCATTTCTATGTTTCATGGTAAGATGTAATATGATTTGCGAAGTGTCATGTATTCCTCGTCTACACTTCAAATGAATGTAAATGCGACACTTTCATGCTAGGAAATACCGTCTGCAGATGACTAGGTATCGTAGCAATAGTGTTCTAATGCTTCTTAAAACGCGATATCGCATCTCATTTCTATGTTTCATGGTAAGATATTATATGATTTGCGAAGTGTTATGTATTCCTCGTCTACACTTCAAATGAATGTAAATGCGACACTTCCATGCTAGTAAATACCGTCTGCAGATGACTAGGTATCGTAGCAATAGTGTTCTAATGCTTCTTAAAACGCGATATCGCATCTCATTTCTGTGTTTCATGGTAAGATATAATATGATTTGCGAAGTGTCATGTATTCCTCGTCTACACTTCAAATGAATGTGAATGCGAGACTTCCTCGCTAGGAAATAGCGTTTGCAGATGTCTACGTATCGTAACAATAGTGTTCTTATGATTCTTAAAACGCGATATCGCATCTCATTTCTATGTTTCATGGTAAGATATAATATGATTTGCGAAGTGTCATGTATTCCTCGTCTACACTTCAAATGAATGTAAATGCGACACTTCCATGCTAGGATATACCGTCTGCAGATGACTAGGTATCGTAGCAATAGTGTTCTAATGCTTCTTAAAACGCGATATCGCATCTCATTTCTGTGTTTCATGGTAAGATATAATATGATTTGCGAAGTGTCATGTATTCCTCGTCTACACTTCAAATGAATGTGAATGCGAGACTTCCTCGCTAGGAAATAGCGTCTGCAGATGACTAGGTATCGTAGCAATAGTGTTCTAATGCTTCTTAAAACGCGATATCGCATCTCATTTCTATGTTTGATGGTAAGATATTATATGATTTGCGAAGTGTTATGTATTCCTCGTCTACACTTGAAATGAATGTAAATGCGACACTTCCATCCTAGGTAATACCGTCTGCAGATGACTAGGTATCGTAGCAATAGTGTTCTAATGCTTCTTAAAACGCGATATCGCATCTCATTTCTATGTTTCATTGTAAGATATAATATGATTTGCGAAGTGCTATGTATTCCTCGTCTACACTTCAAATGAATGTAAATGCGACACTTCCTTGCAAGGAAATAGCGTTTGCTGATGTCTACGTATCGAAGCAATAGAGTTCAAATGCTTCTTACAACGAGATATTGCATCTCATATCTATGTTTCATGATAAGATATAATATTCATTGCGAAGTGTTATGCATTCCTCGTCTACGATTCAAATGAATGTAAATGCGACACTTCCTTGCAAGGAAATAGCGTTTGCAGATGTCTAAGTATCGTAGCAATAGAGTTCTTATGATTCTTAAAACGCGATATCGCATCTCATTTCTATGTTTCATGGTAAGATATAATATGATTTGAGAAGTGTCATGTATTCCTCGTCTACACTTCAAATGAATGTGAATGCGATACTTCCTCGCTAGGAAATAGCGTTTGCAGATGTCTACGTATCGTAGCAATAGATTTCTAATGCTTCTTAAAACGCGATATCGCATCTCATTTCTATGTTTCATGGTAAGATATAATATGATTTGCGAAGTGTCATGTATTCCTCTTCTACACTTCAAATGAATGTAAATGTGACACTTCCATGCTAGGAAATACAGTCTGCACATGACTACGTATCGTAGCAATAGTGTTCTAATGCTTCTTAAAACGCGATATCGCATCTCATTTCTATGTTTCATGGTTAGATATAATATGATTTGCGAAGTGTTATGTATTCCTCGTCTACACTTCAAATGAATGTAAATGCGACACTTCCTTGCAAGGAAATAGCGTTTGCTGATGTCTACGTATCGAAGCAATAGAGTTCAAATGCTTCTTAAAACGAGATATTGCATCTCATATCTATGTTTCATGATAAGATATAATATTCATTGCGAAGTGTTATGCATTCCTCGTCTACGATTCAAATGAATGTAAATGCAACACTTCCTTGCAAGGAAATAGCCTTTGCACATGTCTAAGTATCGTAGCAATAGAGTTCTTATGATTCTTAAAGCGCGATATCGCATCTCATTTCTATGTTTCATGGTAAGATATAATATGATTTGAGAAGTGTCATGTATTCCTCGTCTACACTTCAAATGAATGTAAATGCGACACTTCCTTGCTAGGAAATAG
The DNA here is from genome assembly GCF_050948175.1 of Xylocopa sonorina. Lineage (NCBI taxonomy): Eukaryota > Metazoa > Arthropoda > Insecta > Hymenoptera > Apidae > Xylocopa > Xylocopa sonorina. The sequence goes on along the minus strand of NW_027490901.1, from coordinate 15,122 downwards.
CGTCTGCAGATGTCCAGGTATCGTAGCAATAGAGTTCTAATGCTTCTTAAAACGAGATATTGCATCTCATATCTATGTTTCATGATAAGATATAATATTCATTCCGAAGTGTTATGCATTCCTCGTCTACGATTCAAATGAAAGTAAATGCGACACTTCCTTGCAAGGAAATAGCGTTTGCTGATGTCTACGTATCGAAGCAATAGAGTTCAAATGTTTCTTAAAACGAGATATTGCATCTCATATCTATGTTTCATGATAAGATATAATATTCATTGCGAAGTGTTATGCATTCCTCGTCTACGATTCAAATGAATGTAAATGCGACACTTCCTTGCAAGGAAATAGCGTTTGCAGATGTCTAAGTATCGTAGCAAAAGAGTTCTAATGCTTCTTAAAACGCGATATCGCATCTCATTTCTATGTTTCATGGTAAGATGTAATATGATTTGCGAAGTGTTATGTATTCCTCGTCTACACTTCAAACGAATGTAAATGTGACACTTCCTTGCAAGCAAATAACGTTTGCAGATGTCTACGTATCGTAGCAATAGAGTTCTAATGCTTCTTAAAACGCGATATCGCATCTCATTTCTGTGTTTCATGGTAAGATATAATATGATTTGCGAAGTGTCATGTATTCCTCGTCTACACTTCAAATGAATGTGAATGCGAGACTTCCTCGCTAGGAAATAGCGTTTGCAGATGTCTACGTATCGTAGCAATAGAGTTCAGATGATTCTTAAAACGCGATATCGCATCTCATTTCTATGTGTCATGGTAAGATGTAATATGATTTGCGAAGTGTCATGTATTCCTCGTCTACACTTCAAATGAATGTAAATGCGACACTTTCATGCTAGGAAATACCGTCTGCAGATGACTAGGTATCGTAGCAATAGTGTTCTAATGCTTCTTAAAACGCGATATCGCATCTCATTTCTATGTTTCATGGTAAGATATTATATGATTTGCGAAGTGTTATGTATTCCTCGTCTACACTTCAAATGAATGTAAATGCGACACTTCCATGCTAGGTAATACCGTCTGCAGATGACTAGGTATCGTAGCAATAGTGTTCTAATGCTTCTTAAAACGCGATATCGCATCTCATTTCTATGTTTCATTGTAAGATATAATATGATTTGCGAAGTGCTATGTATTCCTCGTCTACACTTCAAATGAATGTAAATGCGACACTTCCTTGCAAGGAAATAGCGTTTGCTGATGTCTACGTATCGAAGCAATAGAGTTCAAATGCTTCTTACAACGAGATATTGCATCTCATATCTATGTTTCATGGTAAGATATAATATGATTTGCGAAGTGTCATGTATTCCTCTTCTACACTTCAAATGAATGTAAATGCGACACTTCCATGCTAGGAAATACCGTCTGCACATGACTACGTATCGTAGCAATAGTGCTCTAATGCTTCTTAAAACGCGATATCGCATCTCATTTCTATGTTTCATGGTAAGATATAATATGATTTGCGAAGTGTTATGTATTCCTCGTCTACACTTCAAATGAATGTAAATGCGACACTTCCTTGCAAGGAAATAGCGTTTGCAGATTTCTGCGTATCGCAGCTATAGAGTTCTTATGATTCTTAAAACGCGATATCGCATCTCATTTCTATGTTTCATGGTAAGATATAATATGATTTGCGAAGTGTTATGTATTCTTCGTCTACACTTCAAATGAATGTAAATGCGACACTTCCTAGCAAGGAAATAGCGTTTGCAGATGTCTACGTATCTTAGAAATAGTGTTCTAGTGCTTCTTAAAACGCGATATCGCATCTCATTTCCATGTTTCATGGTAAGGTATAATATGATTTGCGAAGTGTTATGTATTCCTCGTATACACTTCATATGAATGTTAATGCGACACTTCCTTGCAAGGAAAGAGCGTTTGCAGATTTCTGTGTATCGTAGCTATAGAGTTCTTATGATTCTTAAAACGCGATATCGCATCTCATTTCTATGTTTCATGGTAAGATATAATATTCATTGCGAAGTGTTATGCATTCCTCGTCTGCGATTCAAATGAACGTAAATGCGACACTTCCTTGCAAGGAAATAGCGTTTGCAGATGTCTACGTATCGTAACAATAGAGTTCCTATGATTCTTAAAACGCGATATCGCGTCTCATTTCTATGTTTCATGGTAAGATACAATATGATTTGCGAAGTGTCATGTATTCCTCGTCAACACTTCAAATGAATGTAAATGCGACACTTCCTTGCTAGGAAATAGCGACTGCAGATGTCTAGGTATCGTAGCAATAGAGTTCTAATGCTTCTTAAAACGCGATATCGCATCTCATTCCTGTGTTTCATAGTAAGATATAATATGATACGCGAAGTGTCATGTATTCCTCGTTTACACTTCAAATGAATGTAAATGCGACACTTCCTTGCTAGGAAATAGCGTCTGCAGAATTCTAGGTATCGTAGCAATAGAGTTCAAATGCTTCTTGAAACGAGATATTGCATCTCATATCTATGTTTCATGATAAGATATAATATTCATTGCGAAGTGTTATGCGTTCCTCATCTATGATTCAAATGAATGTAAATGCGACACTTCCTTGCTAGGAAATAGCGTCTGCAGATGTCTAGGTATCGTAGCGATAGAGTTCTAATGCTTCCTAAAACGCGATATCGCATCTCATTTCTACGTTTCATGGTAAGATGTAATATGATTTGCGAAGTGTTATGTATTCGTCGTATACACTTCAAATGAATGTAAATGTGACACTTCCTTGCAAGGAAATAGCTTTTGCAGATGTCTACGTATCGAAGCAATAGAGTTCAAATGCTTCTTAAAACGAGATATTGCATCACATATCTATGTTTCATGATAAGATATATTATTCATTGCGAAGTGTTATGCATTCTACGTCTACGATTCAAATGAACGTAAATGCGACGCTTCCTTGCTAGGAAATAGCGTCTCCAGATGTCTAGGTATCGTAGCAATAGAGTTCTAATGCTTCTTAAAACGCGATATTGCATGTCATTTCTATGCTTCATGGTAAGATATTATATGATTTGCGAAGTGTTATGTATTCCTCATCTACACTTCAAATGAATATAAATGCGACACTTCCTTGCAAGGAAATAGCGTCTGCAGATGTCTACGTATCGTAGCAATAGAGTACTTATGATTCTTAAAACGCGATATCGCATCTCTTTTCTATGTTTCATGGTAAGATGTAATATGATTTGCGAAGTGTTATTTATTCCTCGTCTACACTTCATGTGAATGTTAATGCGACACTTGCTTGCAAGGAAAGTGCGTTTGCAGATGTCTACGTATCGTAGCAATAGAGTTCTTATGATTCTTAAAACGCGATATCGCATCTCATTTCTATGTTTCATGGTAAGATATAATATGATTTGCGAAGTGTCATGTATTCCTCGTCTACAATTCAAATGAATGTAAATGCGACACTTCCTTGCTAGGAAATAGCGTCTGCAGATGTCTAGGTATCGTAGCAATAGAGTTCAAATGCTTCTTAAAACGAGATATAGCATCTCATATCTATGTTTCATGATAAGATATAATATTCATTGCGAAGTGTTATGCATTCCGCGTCTACGGTTCAAATGAATGTAAATGCGACACTTCCTTGCTGGGAAATAGCGTCTGCAGATGTCTAGGTATCGTAGCAATAGAGTTCAAATGCTTCTTAAAACGAGATATAGCATCTCATATCTACGTTTCATGATAAGATATAATATTCATTGCGAAGTGTTATGCATTCCTCGTATACGATTCAAATGAATGTAAATGCGACACTTTCTTGCAAGGAAATAGCGTTTGCAGATGTCTACGTATCGTAGCAATATAGTTCTTGTGATTCTTAAAACGCGATATCACATCTCATTTCTATGTTTCATGGTAAGATATAATATGATTTGCGAAGTGTTATGTATTCCTCGTCTACACTTCAAATGAAAGTGAATGCGACTCTTCCTTGCTAGGAAATAGCGTCTGCAGATGTCTAGGTATCGTAGCTATAGAGTTCAAATGCTTCTTAAAACGAGATATAGCATCTCATATCTACGTTTCATGATAAGATATAATATTCATTGCGAAGTGTTATGCATTCCTCGTATACGATTCAAATGAATGTAAATGCGACACTTTCTTGCAAGGAAATAGCGTTTGCAGATGTCTACGTATCGTAGCAATAGAGTTCTTGTGATTCTTAAAACGCGATGTCGCATCTCATTTCTATGTTTCATGGTAAGATATAATATGATTTGCGAAATGTTATGTATTCCTCGTCTACACTTCAAATGAATGTAAATGCGACACTTCCTTGCAAGGAAATAGCGTTTGCAGATTTCTAGGTATCGCAGCAATAGAGTTCTAATGCTGCTTAAAACGCGATATCGCATCTCATTTCTATGTTTCATGGTAAGATATTATATGATTTGCGAGGTGTCATGTATTCCTCGTCTACGCTTCAAATGAATGTAAATGCGACACTTCCTTGCTAGGAAATAGCGTCTGCAGATGTCTAGCTATCGTAGCAACAGAGTTCTGATGCTTCTTAAAACGCGATATCGCACCTCATTTCTATGTTTCATGGTAAGATATAATATGATTTGCGAAGTGTTATGTATTCCTCGTCTACACTTCAAATGAATGTAAATGCGACACTTCCTTGCAAGGAAATAGCGTTTGCAGATTTCTGCGTATCGCAGCTATAGAGTTCTTATGATTCTTAAAACGCGATATCGCATCTCATTTCTATGTTTCATGGTAAGATATAATATGATTTGCGAAGTGTTATGTATTCTTCTTCTACAATTCAAATGAATGTAAATGCGACACTTCCTAGCAAGGAAATAGCGTTTGCAGATGTCTCCGTATCTTAGAAATAGTGTTCTAATGCTTCTTAAAACGCGATATCGCATCCCATTTCCATCTTTCATGGTAAGATATAATATGATTTGCGAAGTGTTATGTATTCTTCGACTACACTTCAAATGAATGTAAATGCGACACTTCCTAGCAAGGAAATAGCGTTTGCAGATGTCTACGTATCTTAGCAATAGTGTTCTAATGCTTCTTAAAACGCGATATCGAATCTCTTTTCCATGTTTCATGGTAAGAAATAATATGATTTGCGAAGTGTTATGTATTCCTCGTGTACACTTCATATGAATGTTAATGCGACACTTTCTTGCAAGGAAAGAGCGTTTCAAGATGTCTAAGTATCGTAGCAATAGAGTACTTATGATTCTTAAAACGCGATATAACATCTCATTTCTATGTTTGATGGTAAGATATAATATAATTTGCGAAGTACTATGTATTCCTCGTCTACACTTCAAATGAATGTGAATGCGACACTTCCTCGCTAGGAAATAGCGTTTGGAGATGTCTACGTATCGTAGCAATAGATTTCTAATGCTTCTTAAAACGCGATATCGCATCTCATTTCTATGTTTCATGGTAAGATATAATATGATTTGCGAAGTGTTATATATTCCTCGTCTACACTTCAAATGAATGTAAATGCGACACTTCCTTGCAAGGAAATAGCGTTTGCAAATGTCTACCTATCGTAGCAGTAGAGTTCTAATGCTTATTAAAACGCTATATCGCATTTCATTTCTATGTTTCATGGTAAGATATAATATGATTTGCGATGTGTTATGTATTCCTCGTCTACACTTCAAATGAATGTAAATGCGTCACTTCCTTGCAAGGAAATAGCGTTTGCAGATTTCTAGGTATCGCAGCAATAAAGTTCTAATGCTGCTTAAAACGCGATATCGCATCTCATTTCTATGTTTCATGGTAAGATATTATATGATTTGCGAGGTGTCATGTATTCCTCGTCTACACTTCAAATGAATGTAAATGCGACACTTCCTTGCTAGGAAATAGCGTCTGCAGATGTCTAGCTATCGTAGCAACAGAGTTCTAATGCTTCTTAAAACGCGATATCGCACCTCATTTCTATGTTTCATGGTAAGATATAATATGATTTGCGAAGTGTTATGTATTCCTCGTCTACACTTCAAATGAATGTAAATGCGACACTTCCTTGCAAGAAAATAGCGTTTGCAGATTTCTGCGTATCGCAGCTATAGAGTTCTTATGATTCTTAAAACGCGATATCGCATCTCATTTCTATGTTTCATGGTAAGATATAATATGATTTGCGAAGTGTTATGTATTCTTCGTCTACACTTCAAATGAATGTAAATGCGACACTTCCTAGCAAGGAAATAGCGTTTGCAGATGTCTACGTATCTTAGAAATAGTGTTCTAATGCTTCTTAAAACGCGATATCGCATCTCATTTCCATGTTTCATGGTAAGATATAATATGATTTGCGAAGTGTTATGTATTCCTCGTATACACTTCATATGAATGTTAATGCGACACTTCCTTGCAAGGAAAGAGCGTTTGCAGATTTCTGTGTATCGTAGCTATAGAGTTCTTATGATTCTTAAAACGCGATATCGCATCTCATTTCCATGTTTCATGGTAAGATATAATATTCGTTGCGAAGTGTTATGCATTCCTCGTCTGCGATTCAAATGAACGTAAATGCGACACTTCCTTGCAAGGAAATAGCGTTTGCAGATGTCTACGTATCGTAACAATAGAGTTCCTATGATTCTTAAAACGCGATATCGCGTCTCATTTCTATGTTTCATGGTAAGATACAATATGATTTGCGAAGTGTCATGTATTCCTCGTCAACACTTCAAATGAATGTAAATGCGACACTTCCTTGCTAGGAAATAGCGACTGCAGATGTCTAGGTATCGTAGCAATAGAGTTCTAATGCTTCTTAAAACGCGATATCGCATCTCATTCCTGTGTTTCATAGTAAGATATAATATGATTCGCGAAGTGTCATGTATTCCTCGTTTACACTTCAAATGAATGTAAATGCGACACTTCCTTGCTAGGAAATAGCGTCTGCAGATGTCTAGCTATCGTAGCAACAGAGTTCTAATGCTTCTTAAAACGCGATATCGCACCTCATTTCTATGTTTCATGGTAAGATATAATATGATTTGCGAAGTGTTATGTATTCCTCGTCTACACTTCAAATGAATGTAAATGCGACACTTCCTTGCAAGAAAATAGCGTTTGCAGATTTCTGCGTATCGCAGCTATAGAGTTCTTATGATTCTTAAAACGCGATATCGCATCTCATTTCTATGTTTCATGGTAAGATATAATATGATTTGCGAAGTGTTATGTATTCTTCGTCTACACTTCAAATGAATGTAAATGCGACACTTCCTAGCAAGGAAATAGCGTTTGCAGATGTCTACGTATCTTAGAAATAGTGTTCTAATGCTTCTTAAAACGCGATATCGCATCTCATTTCCATGTTTCATGGTAAGATATAATATGATTTGCGAAGTGTTATGTATTCCTCGTATACACTTCATATGAATGTTAATGCGACACTTCCTTGCAAGGAAAGAGCGTTTGCAGATTTCTGTGTATCGTAGCTATAGAGTTCTTATGATTCTTAAAACGCGATATCGCATCTCATTTCCATGTTTCATGGTAAGATATAATATTCGTTGCGAAGTGTTATGCATTCCTCGTCTGCGATTCAAATGAACGTAAATGCGACACTTCCTTGCAAGGAAATAGCGTTTGCAGATGTCTACGTATCGTAACAATAGAGTTCCTATGATTCTTAAAACGCGATATCGCGTCTCATTTCTATGTTTCATGGTAAGATACAATATGATTTGCGAAGTGTCATGTATTCCTCGTCAACACTTCAAATGAATGTAAATGCGACACTTCCTTGCTAGGAAATAGCGACTGCAGATGTCTAGGTATCGTAGCAATAGAGTTCTAATGCTTCTTAAAACGCGATATCGCATCTCATTCCTGTGTTTCATAGTAAGATATAATATGATTCGCGAAGTGTCATGTATTCCTCGTTTACACTTCAAATGAATGTAAATGCGACACTTCCTTGCTAGGAAATAGCGTCTGCAGAATTCTAGGTATCGTAGCAATAGAGTTCAAATGCTTCTTGAAACGAGATATTGCATCTCATATCTATGTTTCATGATAAGATATAATATTCATTGCGAAGTGTTATGCGTTCCTCATCTATGATTCAAATGAATGTAAATGCGACACTTCCTTGCTAGGAAATAGCGTCTGCAGATGTCTAGGTATCGTAGCGATAGAGTTCTAATGCTTCCTAAAACGCGATATCGCATCTCATTTCTACGTTTCATGGTAAGATGTAATATGATTTGCGAAGTGTTATGTATTCGTCGTCTACACTTCAAATGAATGTAAATGCGACACTTCCTTGCAAGGAAATAGCGTTTGCAGATGTCTACCTATCGTAGCAGTAGAGTTCTAATGCTTATTAAAACGCGATATCGCATTTCATTTCTATGTTTCATGGTAAGATATAATATGATTTGCGATGTGTTATGTATTCCTCGTCTACACTTCAAATGAATGTAAATGCGATACTTCCTTGCAAGGAAATAGCGTCTGCAGATGTCTACGTATCGTAGCAATAGAGTACTTATGATTCTTAAAACGCGATTTCGCATCTCTTTTCTATGTTTCATGGTAAGATGTAATATGATTTGCGAAGTGTTATGTATTCCTCGTCTACACTTCATATGAATGTTAATGCGACACTTTCTTGCAAGGAAAGAGCGTTTCAAGATGTCTAAGTATCGTAGCAATAGAGTACTTATGATTCTTAAAACGCGATATAACATCTCATTTCTATGTTTGATGGTAAGATATAATATAATTTGCGAAGTACTATGTATTCCTCGTCTACACTTCAAATGAATGTGAATGCGACACTTCCTCGCTAGGAAATAGCGTTTGGAGATGTCTACGTATCGTAGCAATAGATTTCTAATGCTTCTTAAAACGCGATATCGCATCTCATTTCTATGTTTCATGGTAAGATATAATATGATTTGCGAAGTGTTATATATTCCTCGTCTACACTTCAAATGAATGTAAATGCGACACTTCCTTGCAAGGAAATAGCGTTTGCAGATGTCTACCTATCGTAGCAGTAGAGTTCTAATGCTTATTAAAACGCGATATCGCATTTCATTTCTATGTTTCATGGTAAGATATAATATGATTTTGCGATGTGTTATGTATTCCTCGTCTACACTTCAAATGAATGTAAATGCGACACTTCCTTGCTAGGAAATAGCGTCCTGCAGATGTCTAGCTATCGTAGCAACAGAGTTCTAATGCTTCTTAAAACGCGATATCGCACCTCATTTCTATGTTTCATGGTAAGATATAATATGATTTGCGAAGTGTTATGTATTCCTCGTCTACACTTCAAATGAATGTAAATGCGTCACTTCCTTGCAAGGAAATAGCGTTTGCAGATTTCTAGGTATCGCAGCAATAAAGTTCTAATGCTGCTTAAAACGCGATATCGCATCTCATTTCTATGTTTCATGGTAAGATATTATATGATTTGCGAGGTGTCATGTATTCCTCGTCTACACTTCAAATGAATGTTAAATGCGACACTTCCTTGCTAGGAAATAGCGTCTGCAGATGTCTAGCTATCGTAGCAACAGAGTTCTAATGCTTCTTAAAACGCGATATCGCACCTCATTTCTATGTTTCATGGTAAGATATAATATGATTGCGAAGTGTTATGTATTCCTCGTCTACACTTCAAATGAATGTAAATGCGACACTTCCTTGCAAGAAAATAGCGTTTGCAGATTTCTGCGTATCGCAGCTATAGAGTTCTTATGATTCTTAAAACGCGATATCGCATCTCATTTCTATGTTTCATGGTAAGATATAATATGATTTGCGAAGTGTTATGTATTCTTCGTCTACACTTCAAATGAATGTAAATGCGACACTTCCTAGCAAGGAAATAGCGTTTGCAGATGTCTACGTATCTTAGAAATAGTGTTCTAATGCTTCTTAAAACGCGATATCGCATCTCATTTCCATGTTTCATGGTAAGATATAATATGATTTGCGAAGTGTTATGTATTCCTCGTATACACTTCATATGAATGTTAATGCGACACTTCCTTGCAAGGAAAGAGCGTTTGCAGATTTCTGTGTATCGTAGCTATAGAGTTCTTATGATTCTTAAAACGCGATATCGCATCTCATTTCTATGTTTCATGGTAAGATATAATATTCATTGCGAAGTGTTATGCATTCCTCGTCTGCGATTCAAATGAACGTAAATGCGACACTTCCTTGCAAGGAAATAGCGTTTGCAGATGTCTACGTATCGTAACAATAGAGTTCCTATGATTCTTAAAACGCGATATCGCGTCTCATTTCTATGTTTCATGGTAAGATACAATATGATTTGCGAAGTGTCATGTATTCCTCGTCAGCACTTCAAATGAATGTAAATGCGACACTTCCTTGCTAGGAAATAGCGACTGCAGATGTCTAGGTATCGTAGCAATAGAGTTCTAATGCTTCTTAAAACGCGATATCGCATCTCATTCCTGTGTTTCATAGTAAGATATAATATGATTCGCGAAGTGTCATGTATTCCTCGTTTACACTTCAAATGAATGTAAATGCGACACTTCCTTGCTAGGAAATAGCGTCTGCAGAATTCTAGGTATCGTAGCAATAGAGTTCAAATGCTTCTTGAAACGAGATATTGCATCTCATATCTATGTTTCATGATAAGATATAATATTCATTGCGAAGTGTTATGCGTTCCTCATCTATGATTCAAATGAATGTAAATGCGACACTTCCTTGCTAGGAAATAGCGTCTGCAGATGTCTAGGTATCGTAGCGATAGAGTTCTAATGCTTCCTAAAACGCGATATCGCATCTCATTTCTACGTTTCATGGTAAGATGTAATATGATTTGCGAAGTGTTATGTATTCGTCGTCTACACTTCAAATGAATGTAAATGCGACACTTCCTTGCAAGGAAATAGCGTTTGCAGATGTCTACCTATCGTAGCAGTAGAGTTCTAATGCTTATTAAAACGCGATAATCGCATTTCATTTCTATGTTTCATGGTAAGATATAATATGATTTGCGATGTGTTATGTATTCCTCGTCTACACTTCAAATGAATGTAAATGCGATACTTCCTTGCAAGGAAATAGCGTCTGCAGATGTCTACGTATCGTAGCAATAGAGTACTTATGATTCTTAAAACGCGATATCGCATCTCTTTTCTATGTTTCATGGTAAGATGTAATATGATTTGCGAAGTGTTATGTATTCCTCGTCTACACTTCATATGAATGTTAATGCGACACTTCCTTGCAAGGAAATAGCGTTTGCAGATGTCTAGGTATCGTAGCGATAGAGTTCTAATGCTCCTCAAAACGCAATATCGCATCTCATTTCTATGTTTCATGGTAAGATATAATATGATTTGCGAAGTGTGATGTATTCCTCGTCTACACTTCAAATGAATGTAAATGCGACACTTCCTTGCAAGGATATAGCGTTTGCAGATGTCTACCTATCGTAGCAGTAGAGTTCGACACTTCCTTGGAAAAGAAATAGCGTTTGCAGATGTCTACGTATCGTAGCAATAGATTTCTAGTGCTTCTTAAAACGGGATATCGCATCTCATTTCTATGTTTCATGGTAAGATATAATATGATTTGCGAGGTGTCATGTATTCCTCGTCTACACTTCAAATGAATGTAAATGCGAAACTTCCTTGCAAGGAAATAGCGTTTGCAGATGTCTACCTATCGTAGCAGTTGAGTTCTAATGCTTCTTAAAACGCGATATCGCATCTCATTTCTATGTTTCATGGTAAGATATAATATGATTTGCGAAGTGTTATGTATTCCTCTTCTACACTTCAAATGGATGTGAATATGACACTTCCTCGATAGGAAATAGCGTTTGCAGATGTCTACGTATCGTAGCAATAGAGTTCTTATGATTCTTAAGAAGCGATATCGCATCTCATTTCTATGGTTCATGGTAAGATATAATATGATTTGCGATGTGTTATGTATTCCTCGTCTACACTTCAAATGAATGTAAATGCGTCACTTCCTTGCAAGGAAATAGCGTTTGCAGATTTCTAGGTATCGCAGCAATAGAGTTCTAATGCTGCTTAAAACGCGATATCGCATCTCATTTCTATGTTTCATGGTAAGATATTATATGATTTGCGAGGTGTCATGTATTCCTCGTCTACGCTTCAAATGAATGTAAATGCGACACTTCCTTGCTAGGAAATAGCGTCTGCAGATGTCTAGCTATCGTAGCAACAGAGTTCTGATGCTTCTTAAAACGCGATATCGCACCTCATTTCTATGTTTCATGGTAAGATATAATATGATTTGCGAAGTGTTATGTATTCCTCGTCTACACTTCAAATGAATGTAAATGCGACACTTCCTTGCAAGGAAATAGCGTTTGCAGATTTCTGCGTATCGCAGCTATAGAGTTCTTATGATTCTTAAAACGCGATATCGCATCTCATTTCTATGTTTCATGGTAAGATATAATATGATTTGCGAAGTGTTATGTATTCTTCTTCTACACTTCAAATGAATGTAAATGCGACACTTCCTAGCAAGGAAATAGCGTTTGCAGATGTCTCCGTATCTTAGAAATAGTGTTCTAATGCTTCTTAAAACGCGATATCGCATCCCATTTCCATGTTTCATGGTAAGATATAATATGATTTGCGAAGTGTTATGTATTCTTCGACTACACTTCAAATGAATGTAAATGCGACACTTCCTAGCAAGGAAATAGCGTTTGCAGATGTCTACGTATCTTAGCAATAGTGTTCTAATGCTTCTTAAAACGCGATATCGAATCTCTTTTCCATGTTTCATGGTAAGAAATAATATGATTTGCGAAGTGTTATGTATTCCTCGTGTACACTTCATATGAATGTTAATGCGACACTTTCTTGCAAGGAAAGAGCGTTTCAAGATGTCTAAGTATCGTAGCAATAGAGTATTTATGATTCTTAAAACGCGATATAACATCTCATTTCTATGTTTGATGGTAAGATATAATATAATTTGCGAAGTACTATGTATTCCTCGTCTACACTTCAAATGAATGTGAATGCGACACTTCCTCGCTAGGAAATAGCGTTTGGAGATGTCTACGTATCGTAGCAATAGATTTCTAATGCTTCTTAAAACGCGATATCGCATCTCATTTCTATGTTTCATGGTAAGATATAATATGATTTGCGAAGTGTTATATATTCCTCGTCTACACTTCAAATGAATGTAAATGCGACACTTCCTTGCAAGGAAATAGCGTTTGCAGATGTCTACCTATCGTAGCAGTAGAGTTCTAATGCTTATTAAAACGCGATATCGCATTTCATTTCTATGTTTCATGGTAAGATATAATATGATTTGCGATGTGTTATGTATTCCTCGTCTACACTTCAAATGAATGTAAATGCGTCACTTCCTTGCAAGGAAATAGCGTTTGCAGATTTCTAGGTATCGCAGCAATAAAGTTCTAATGCTGCTTAAAACGCGATATCGCATCTCATTTCTATGTTTCATGGTAAGATATTATATGATTTGCGAGGTGTCATGTATTCCTCGTCTACACTTCAAATGAATGTAAATGCGACACTTCCTTGCTAGGAAATAGCGTCTGCAGATGTCTAGCTATCGTAGCAACAGAGTTCTAATGCTTCTTAAAACGCGATATCGCACCTCATTTCTATGTTTCATGGTAAGATATAATATGATTTGCGAAGTGTTATGTATTCCTCGTCTACACTTCAAATGAATGTAAATGCGACACTTCCTTGCAAGGAAATAGCGTTTGCAGATTTCTGCGTATCGCAGCTATAGAGTTCTTATGATTCTTAAAACGCGATATCGCATCTCATTTCTATGTTTCATGGTAAGATATAATATGATTTGCGAAGTGTTATGTATTCTTCGTCTACACTTCAAATGAATGTAAATGCGACACTTCCTAGCAAGGAAATAGCGTTTGCAGATGTCTACGTATCTTAGAAATAGTGTTCTAATGCTTCTTAAAACGCGATATCGCATCTCATTTCCATGTTTCATGGTAAGATATAATATGATTTGCGAAGTGTTATGTATTCCTCGTATACACTTCATATGAATGTTAATGCGACACTTCCTTGCAAGGAAAGAGCGTTTGCAGATTTCTGTGTATCGTAGCTATAGAGTTCTTATGATTCTTAAAACGCGATATCGCATCTCATTTCTATGTTTCATGGTAAGATATAATATTCATTGCGAAGTGTTATGCATTCCTCGTCTGCGATTCAAATGAACGTAAATGCGACACTTCCTTGCAAGGAAATAGCGTTTGCAGATGTCTACGTATCGTAACAATAGAGTTCCTATGATTCTTAAAACGCGATATCGCGTCTCATTTCTATGTTTCATGGTAAGATACAATATGATTTGCGAAGTGTCATGTATTCCTCGTCAACACTTCAAATGAATGTAAATGCGACACTTCCTTGCTAGGAAATAGCGACTGCAGATGTCTAGGTATCGTAGCAATAGATTTCTAATGCTTCTTAAAACGCGATATCGCATCTCATTCCTGTGTTTCATAGTAAGATATAATATGATCCGCGAAGTGTCATGTATTCCTCGTTTACACTTCAAATGAATGTAAATGCGACACTTCCTTGCTAGGAAATAGCGTCTGCAGAATTCTAGGTATCGTAGCAATAGAGTTCAAATGCTTCTTGAAACGAGATATTGCATCTCATATCTATGTTTCATGATAAGATATAATATTCATTGCGAAGTGTTATGCGTTCCTCATCTATGATTCAAATGAATGTAAATGCGACACTTCCTTGCTAGGAAATAGCGTCTGCAGATGTCTAGGTATCGTAGCGATAGAGTTCTAATGCTTCCTAAAACGCGATATCGCATCTCATTTCTACGTTTCATGGTAAGATGTAATATGATTTGCGAAGTGTTATGTATTCGTCGTCTACACTTCAAATGAATGTAAATGTGACACTTCCTTGCAAGGAAATAGCTTTTGCAGATGTCAACGTATCGAAGCAATAGTGTTCAAATGCTTCTTAAAACGAGATATTGCATCACATATCTATGTTTCATGATAAGATATA
>NW_027490900.1:0-33956 GCF_050948175.1 Xylocopa sonorina | reverse complement strand
TTACCATGAAACATAGAAATGAGATGCGATATCGCGTTTTAAGAAGCATTAGAAAGCTATTGCTACGATACGTAGACATCTGCAAACGCTATTTCCTAGCGAGGAAGTATCGCATTCACATTCATTTGAAGTGTAGACAAGGAATACATAATACTTCGCAAATCATGTTATATCTTACCATGAAACATAGAAATGAGATGCGATATCGCGTTTTAAGAATCATATGAACTCTATTGCTACGAGACGTAGACATCTGCAATCGCTATTTCCTTGCAAGGAAGTGTCGCATTTACATTCATTTGAAGTGTAGACGAGGAATACATGACACTTCGCAAATCATGTTATTATCTTACCATGAAACATAGAAATGAGATTCGACATCACGTTTTAAGAAGCATTAGAAAGCTATTGCTACGATACGTAGACATCTGCAAATGCTATTTCCTAGCGAGGAAGGATCGCATTCACATTCGTTTGAAGTGTAGACAAGGAATACATAACACTTCGCAAATCATGTTATATCTTACCATGAAACATAGAAATGAGATGCGATATCGCGTTTTAAGGATCACATGAACTCTATTGCTACGAGACGTAGACATCTGCATTCGCTATTTCCTTGCAAGGAAGTGTCGCATTTACATTCATTTGAAGTGTAGACGAGGAATACATAACACTTCGCAAATCATATTACATCTTACCATGAAACATAGAAATGAGATGCGATATCGCGTTTTAAGAAGCATTAGAACTCTATTGCTACGATACCTAGACATCTGCAGACGCTATTTCCTAGCAAGGAAGTATCTCATTTACAATCATTTGTAGTGTAGACGAGGAAATACATGACACTTCGCAAATCATATTATATCTTACCATGAATCATAGAAATGAGATGTGATATCGCGTTTTATGCAGCATTAGAACACTATTGCTACGAGACGTAGACATCTGCAATCGCTATTTCCTTGCAAGGAAGTGTCGCATTTACATTTGAAGTGTAGACGAGGAATACATAACACTTCGCAAATCATATTATATCTTACCATGAAACATAGAAAATGAGATGCGATATCGCGCTTTAAGAAGCATTAGAACTCTATTGCTACGATACCTAGACATCTGCAGACGCTATTTCCTAGCAAGGAAGTGTCGCATTTACATTCATTTGAAGTGTAGACGAGGAATACATGATACTTCGCAAATCATATTATATCTTACCATGAAACATAGAAATGAGATGCGATATCGCGTTTTAAGCATCATAAGTACTCTATTGCTACGGTACGTAGACATCTGCAAACGCTATTTCCTTGCAAGGAAGTGTCGCATTTACATTCATTTGAATCGTAGACAAGGAATGCATAACACTTCGCAATGAATATTATATCTTATCAGGAGACATAGATATGAGATGCAATATCTCGTTTTAGGAAGCATTTGAACTCTATTGCTTCGATACGTAGACATCTGCAAACGCTATTTCCTAGAAGGAAGTGTCGCATTTACATTCATTTGAAGTGTAGGCGAGGAATACGTTACACTTCGCAAATCATATTATATCTTACCATGAAACATAGAAATGAGATGCGATATCGCGTTTTTAGGAAGCATTAGAACTCTATTGCTACGATACGTTGACAACTGCAAACGCTATTTCCTTGCAAGGAAATGTCGCATTTACATTCATTTGAATCGTAGACGAGGAATGCATAACACTTCGCAATGAATATTATATCTTATCAGGAAACATAGATATGAGATGCAATATCTCGTTTTAAGCATTTGAACTCTATTGCTTCGATACGTAGACATCTGCAAACGCTATTTCCTAGCAAGGATGTGTCGCATTTACATTCATTTGAAGTGTAGGCGAGGAATACATGACACTTCGCAAATCATATTATATCTTACCATGAAACATAGAAATGAGATGCGATATCGCGTTTTAAGAATCATATGAACTCTATTGCTACGATACGTAGACATCTGCAAACGCTATTTCCTACCAAGGAAGTGTTCGCATTTACATTCATTTGAAGTGTAGACGAGGAATACATGATACATCGCAAATCATATTATATCTTACCATGAAACATAGAAATGAGATGCGATATCGCGTTTTAAGAATCATAGGAACTCTATTGCTACGATACGTAGACATCTGCAAACGCTATTTCCTTGCAAGGAAGTGTCGCATTTACATTCATTTGAAGTGTAGACGAGGAATACATAATTACTCCGCAAATCATATTATATCTTACCATGAAACATAGAAATGAGATACGATATCGCATTTTAAGAATCATAGGAACACTATTGCTACGATACGTAGACATCTGCAAACGCTATTTCCTTGCAAAGAAGTGTCGCATTTACATTCATTTGAAGTGTAGACGAGGAATACATGACACTTCGCAAATCATATTATATCTTACCATGAAACATAGAAATGAGATGCGATATCGCGTTTTAAGAAGCATTAGAACTCTATTGCTACGATACCTAGACATCTGCAGACGCTATTTCCTAGCAAGGAAGTGTCGCATTTACATTCATTTGAAGTGTAGACGAGGAATACATGATACTTCGCAAATCATATTATATCCTACCATGAAACATAGAAATGAGATGCGATATCGCGTTTTAAGCATCATAAGAACTCTATTACTACGATACGTAGACATCTGCAAACGCTATTTCCTTGCAAGGAAGTGTCGCATTTACATTCATTTGAATCGTAGACAAGGAATGCATAACACTTCGCAATGAATGTTATATCTTATCAGGAGACATAGATATGAGATGCAATATCTCGTTTTAAGAAGCATTTGAACTCTATTGCTTCGATACGTAGACATCTGCAAACGCTATTTCCTAGCAAGGAAGTGTCGCATTTACATTCATTTGAAGTGTAGGCGAGGAATACGTTACACTTCGCAAATCATATTATATCTTACCATGAAACATAGAAATGAGATGCGATATCGCGTTTTAGGAAGCATTAGAACTCTATTGCTACGATACGTTGACAACTGCAAACGCTATTTCCTTGCAAGGGAATGTCGCATTTACATTCATTTGAATCGTAGACGAGGAATGCATAACACTTCGCAATGAATATTATATCTTATCATGAAATATAGAATTGAGATGCGATATCTTGTTTTAAGAAGCATTTGAACTCTATTGCTTCGATACGTAGACATCTGCAAACGCTATTTCCTAGCAAGGAAGTGTCGCATTTACATCCATTTGAATCGTAGACGAGGAATGCACAACACTTCGCAATGAATATTATATCTTACCATGAAACATAGAAATGAGATGCGATATCGCGTTTTAAGAAGCATTAGAACACTATTGCTACGATAGGTAGACATTTGCAAACGCTATTTCCTAGGAAAGAAGTCTCGCATTTACATTCATTTGAAGTATAGGCGAGGAATACATAACACTTCGCAAATAATATTACATCTTACCATGAAACATAGAAATGAGATGCGATATCGCATTTAAGAAGCATTAGAACACTATTGCTACGATAGGTAGACATTTGCAAACGCTATTTCCTAGCAAAGAAGTCTCGCATTTACATTCATTTGAAGTATAGGCGAGGAATACATGACACTTCGCAAATCATATTATATCTTACCATGAAACATAGAAATGAGATGCGATATCGCGCTTTAAGAAGCATTAGAACTCTATTGCTACGATACCTAGACATCTGCAGACGCTATTTCCTAGCAAGGAAGTGTCGCATTTACATTCATTTGAAGTGTAGACGAGGAATACATGATACTTCGCAAATCATATTATATCTTACCATGAAACATAGAAATGAGATGCGATATCGCGTTTTAAGCATCATAAGTACTCTATTGCTACGGTACGTAGACATCTGCAAACGCTATTTCCTTGCAAGGAAGTGTCGCATTTACATTCATTTGAATCGTAGACAAGGAATGCATAACACTTCGCAATGAATATTATATCTTATCAGGAGACATAGATATGAGATGCAATATCTCGTTTTAAGAAGCATTTGAACTCTATTGCTTCGATACGTAGACATCTGCAAACGCTATTTCCTAGAAGGAAGTGTCGCATTTACATTCATTTGAAGTGTAGGCGAGGAATACGTTACACTTCGCAAATCATATTATATCTTACCATGAAACATAGAAATGAGATGCGATATCGCGTTTTAGGAAGCATTAGAACTCTATTGCTACGATACGTTGACAACTGCAAACGCTATTTCCTTGCAAGGAAATGTCGCATTTACATTCATTTGAATCGTAGACGAGGAATGCATAACACTTCGCAATGAATATTATATCTTATCAGGAAACATAGATATGAGATGCAATATCTCGTTTTAAGCATTTGAACTCTATTGCTTCGATACGTAGACATCTGCAAACGCTATTTCCTAGCAAGGATGTGTCGCATTTACATTCATTTGAAGTGTAGGCGAGGAATACATGACACTTCGCAAATCATATTATATCTTACCATGAAACATAGAAATGAGATGCGATATCGCGTTTTAAGAATCATATGAACTCTATTGCTACGATACGTAGACATCTGCAAACGCTATTTCCTACCAAGGAAGTGTCGCATTTACATTCATTTGAAGTGTAGACGAGGAATACATGATACATCGCAAATCATATTATATCTTACCATGAAACATAGAAATGAGATGCGATATCGCGTTTTAAGAATCATAGGAACTCTATTGCTACGATACGTAGACATCTGCAAACGCTATTTCCTTGCAAGGAAGTGTCGCATTTACATTCATTTGAAGTGTAGACGAGGAATACATAATACTCCGCAAATCATATTATATCTTACCATGAAACATAGAAATGAGATACGATTATCGCATTTTAAGAATCATAGGAACACTATTGCTACGATACGTAGACATCTGCAAACGCTATTTCCTTGCAAAGAAGTGTCGCATTTACATTCATTTGAAGTGTAGACGAGGAATACATGACACTTCGCAAATCATATTATATCTTACCATGAAACATAGAAATGAGATGCGATATCGCGTTTTAAGAAGCATTAGAACTCTATTGCTACGATACCTAGACATCTGCAGACGCTATTTCCTAGCAAGGAAGTGTCGCATTTACATTCATTTGAAGTGTAGACGAGGAATACATGATACTTCGCAATCATATTATATCTTACCATGAAACATAGAAATGAGATGCGATATCGCGTTTTAAGCATCATAAGAACTCTATTACTACGATACGTAGACATCTGCAAACGCTATTTCCTTGCAAGGAAGTGTCGCATTTACATTCATTTGAATCGTAGACAAGGAATGCATAACACTTCGCAATGAATGTTATATCTTATCAGGAGACATAGATATGAGATGCAATATCTCGTTTTAAGAAGCATTTGAACTCTATTGCTTCGATACGTAGACATCTGCAAACGCTATTTCCTAGCAAGGAAGTGTCGCATTTACATTCATTTGAAGTGTAGGCGAGGAATACGTTACACTTCGCAAATCATATTATATCTTACCATGAAACATAGAAATGAGATGCGATATCGCGTTTTAGGAAGCATTAGAACTCTATTGCTACGATACGTTGACAACTGCAAACGCTATTTCCTTGCAAGGGAATGTCGCATTTACACTCATTTGAATCGTAGACGAGGAATGCATAACACTTCGCAATGAATATTATATCTTATCATGAAATATAGAATTGAGATGCGATATCTTGTTTTAAGAAGCATTTGAACTCTATTGCTTCGATACGTAGACATCTGCAAACGCTATTTCCTAGCAAGGAAGTGTCGCATTTACATCCATTTGAATCGTAGACGAGGAATGCATAACACTTCGCAATGAATATTATATCTTACCATGAAACATAGAAATGAGATGCGATATCGCGTTTTAAGAAGCATTAGAAACACTATTGCTACGATAGGTAGACATTTGCAAACGCTATTTCTAGGAAAGAAGTCTCGCATTTACATTCATTTGAAGTATAGGCGAGGAATACATAACACTTCGCAAATAATATTACATCTTACCATGAAACATAGAAATGAGATGCGATATCGCATTTTAAGAAGCATTAGAACACTATTGCTACGATAGGTAGACATTTGCAAACGCTATTTCCTAGCAAAGAAGTCTCGCATTTACATTCATTTGAAGTATAGGCGAGGAATACATGACACTTCGCAAATAATATTACATCTTACCATGAAACATAGAAATGAGATGCGATATCGCGTTTTAAGACGCATTAGAACTCTATTGCTACGATACCTAGACATCTGCAGACGCTAATTCCTAGCAAGGAAGTGTCGCATTTACATTCATTTGAAGTGTAGACGAGGAATACATGATACTTCGCAAATAATATTACATCTTACCATGAAACATAGAAATGAGATGCGATATCGCGTTTTAAGAAGCATTAGAAATCTATTGCTACGATACGTAGACTTCTGCAAACGCTATTTCCTAGCAAGGAAGTGTCGCATTTACATTCATTTGAATCGTATGCGAGGAATGCATAACACTTCGCAATGAATATTATATCTTATCATGAAACATAGATATGAGATGCAATATCTCGTTTTAAGAAGCATTTGAACTCTATTGCTTCGATACGTAGACATCTGCAAACGCTATTTCCTTGCAAGGAAGTGTCGCATTTACATCCATTTGAAGTGTAGTCGAGGAATACCTAACACTTCGCAAATCATATTATATCTTACCATGAAACATAGAAATGAGATGCGACATCGCGTTCTAAGGAGCATTGGAACACTGCTGCTACGATAGGTAGAAATCTGCAAACGCTATTTCCTTGCAAGGAAGTGGTCGCATTTACATTCATTTGAAGTGTAGACGAGGAATACAAAACACTTCGCAAATCATATTATATCTTACCATGAAACATAGAAATGAGATGCGATATCGCGTTTTAAGAATCATAGCAACTCTATTGCTACGATACGTAGACATCTGCAAACGCTATTTCCTTGCAAGGAAGTGTTGCATTTACATTCATTAGAAGTGTAGACGAGGAATACATAACACTTCGCAAATCATATTATATCTTACCATGAAACATAGAAATGAGATGCGATATCGCGTTTTAAGAATCATAAGAACTCTATTGCTACGATACGTTGACATCTGCAAACGCTATTTCCTTGCAAGGAAGTGCGCATTTACATTTAGTTGATGTGTAGACGAGGAAGACATATCACTTCGCAAATCATATTATATCTTACCATGAAACATAGAAATGAGATGCGATATCACGTTTTAAGACGCATTAGAACTCTATTGCTACGATACCTAGACATCTGCAGACGCTAATTCCTAGCAAGGAAGTGCCGCATTTACATTCATTTGAAGTGTAGACGAGGAATACATAACACTTCGCAAATCATATTATATCTTACCATGAAACATAGAAATGAGATGCGATATCGCGTTTTAAGAATCATAAGAACCCTATTGCTACGATACGTTGACATCTGCAAACGCTATTTCCTTGCAAGGAAGTGCGCATTTAAATTTAGTTGATGTGTAAGACGAGGAAGACATAACACTTCGCAAATCATATTATATCTTACCATGAAACATAGAAATGAGATGCGATATCGCGTTTTAAGAAGCATTAGAAAGCTATTGCTACGATACGTAGACATCTGCAAACGCTATTTCCTAGCGAGGAAGTATCGCATTCACATTCATTTGAAGTGTAGACAAGGAATACATAATACTTCGCAAATCATGTTATATCTTACCATGAAACATAGAAATGAGATGCGATATCGCGTTTTAAGAATCATATGAACTCTATTGCTACGAGACGTAGACATCTGCAATCGCTATTTCCTTGCAAGGAAGTGTCGCATTTACATTCATTTGAAGTGTAGACGAGGAATACATGACACTTCGCAAATCATGTTATATCTTACCATGAAACATAGAAATGAGATTCGACATCACGTTTTAAGAAGCATTAGAAAGCTATTGCTACGATACGTAGACATCTGCAAATGCTATTTCCTAGCGAGGAAGGATCGCATTCACATTCGTTTGAAGTGTAGACAAGGAATACATAACACTTCGCAAATCATGTTATATCTTACCATGAAACATAGAAATGAGATGCGATATCGCGTTTTAAGGATCACATGAACTCTATTGCTACGAGACGTAGACATCTGCATTCGCTATTTCCTTGCAAGGAAGTGTCGCATTTACATTCATTTGAAGTGTAGACGAGGAATACATAACACTTCGCAAATCATATTACATCTTACCATGAAACATAGAAATGAGATGCGATATCGCGTTTTAAGAAGCATTAGAACTCTATTGCTACGATACCTAGACATCTGCAGACGCTATTTCCTAGCAAGGAAGTATCTCATTTACAATCATTTGTAGTGTAGACGAGGAATACATGACACTTCGCAAATCATATTATATCTTACCATGAATCATAGAAATGAGATGTGATATCGCGTTTTATGCAGCATTAGAACACTATTGCTACGAGACGTAGACATCTGCAATCGCTATTTCCTTGCAAGGAAGTGTCGCATTTACATTTGAAGTGTAGACGAGGAATACATAACACTTCGCAAATCATATTATATCTTACCATGAAACATAGAAATGAGATGCGATATCGCGCTTTAAGAAGCATTAGAACTCTATTGCTACGATACCTAGACATCTGCAGACGCTATTTCCTAGCAAGGAAGTGTCGCATTTACATTCATTTGAAGTGTAGACGAGGAATACATGATACTTCGCAAATCATATTATATCTTACCATGAAACATAGAAATGAGATGCGATATCGCGTTTTAAGCATCATAAGTACTCTATTGCTACGGTACGTAGACATCTGCAAACGCTATTTCCTTGCAAGGAAGTGTCGCATTTACATTCATTTGAATCGTAGACAAGGAATGCATAACACTTCGCAATGAATATTATATCTTATCAGGAGACATAGATATGAGATGCAATATCTCGTTTTAGGAAGCATTTGAACTCTATTGCTTCGATACGTAGACATCTGCAAACGCTATTTCCTAGAAGGAAGTGTCGCATTTACATTCATTTGAAGTGTAGGCGAGGAATACGTTACACTTCGCAAATCATATTATATCTTACCATGAAACATAGAAATGAGATGCGATATCGCGTTTTAGGAAGCATTAGAACTCTATTGCTACGATACGTTGACAACTGCAAACGCTATTTCCTTGCAAGGAAATGTCGCATTTACATTCATTTGAATCGTAGACGAGGAATGCATAACACTTCGCAATGAATATTATATCTTATCAGGAAACATAGATATGAGATGCAATATCTCGTTTTAAGCATTTGAACTCTATTGCTTCGATACGTAGACATCTGCAAACGCTATTTCCTAGCAAGGATGTGTCGCATTTACATTCATTTGAAGTGTAGGCGAGGAATACATGACACTTCGCAAATCATATTATATCTTACCATGAAACATAGAAATGAGATGCGATATCGCGTTTTAAGAATCATATGAACTCTATTGCTACGATACGTAGACATCTGCAAACGCTATTTCCTACCAAGGAAGTGTCGCATTTACATTCATTTGAAGTGTAGACGAGGAATACATGATACATCGCAAATCATATTATATCTTACCATGAAACATAGAAATGAGATGCGATATCGCGTTTTAAGAATCATAGGAACTCTATTGCTACGATACGTAGACATCTGCAAACGCTATTTCCTTGCAAGGAAGTGTCGCATTTACATTCATTTGAAGTGTAGACGAGGAATACATAATACTCCGCAAATCATATTATATCTTACCATGAAACATAGAAATGAGATACGATATCGCATTTTAAGAATCATAGGAACACTATTGCTACGATACGTAGACATCTGCAAACGCTATTTCCTTGCAAAGAAGTGTCGCATTTACATTCATTTGAAGTGTAGACGAGGAATACATGACACTTCGCAAATCATATTATATCTTACCATGAAACATAGAAATGAGATGCGATATCGCGTTTTAAGAAGCATTAGAACTCTATTGCTACGATACCTAGACATCTGCAGACGCTATTTCCTAGCAAGGAAGTGTCGCATTTACATTCATTTGAAGTGTAGACGAGGAATACATGATACTTCGCAAATCATATTATATCCTACCATGAAACATAGAAATGAGATGCGATATCGCGTTTTAAGCATCATAAGAACTCTATTACTACGATACGTAGACATCTGCAAACGCTATTTCCTTGCAAGGAAGTTGTCGCATTTACATTCATTTGAATCGTAGACAAGGAATGCATAACACTTCGCAATGAATGTTATATCTTATCAGGAGACATAGATATGAGATGCAATATCTCGTTTTAAGAAGCATTTGAACTCTATTGCTTCGATACGTAGACATCTGCAAACGCTATTTCCTAGCAAGGAAGTGTCGCATTTACATTCATTTGAAGTGTAGGCGAGGAATACGTTACACTTCGCAAATCATATTATATCTTACCATGAAACATAGAAATGAGATGCGATATCGCGTTTTAGGAAGCATTAGAACTCTATTGCTACGATACGTTGACAACTGCAAACGCTATTTCCTTGCAAGGGAATGTCGCATTTACATTCATTTGAATCGTAGACGAGGAATGCATAACACTTCGCAATGAATATTATATCTTATCATGAAATATAGAATTGAGATGCGATATCTTGTTTTAAGAAGCATTTGAACTCTATTGCTTCGATACGTAGACATCTGCAAACGCTATTTCCTAGCAAGGAAGTGTCGCATTTACATCCATTTGAATCGTAGACGAGGAATGCACAACACTTCGCAATGAATATTATATCTTACCATGAAACATAGAAATGAGATGCGATATCGCGTTTTAAGAAGCATTAGAACACTATTGCTACGATAGGTAGACATTTGCAAACGCTATTTCCTAGGAAAGAAGTCTCGCATTTACATTCATTTGAAGTATAGGCGAGGAATACATAACACTTCGCAAATAATATTACATCTTACCATGAAACATAGAAATGAGATGCGATATCGCATTTTAAGAAGCATTAGAACACTATTGCTACGATAGGTAGACATTTGCAAACGCTATTTCCTAGCAAAGAAGTCTCGCATTTACATTCATTTGAAGTATAGGCGAGGAATACATGACACTTCGCAAATCATATTATATCTTACCATGAAACATAGAAATGAGATGCGATATCGCGCTTTAAGAAGCATTAGAACTCTATTGCTACGATACCTAGACATCTGCAGACGCTATTTCCTAGCAAGGAAGTGTCGCATTTACATTCATTTGAAGTGTAGACGAGGAATACATGATACTTCGCAAATCATATTATATCTTACCATGAAACATAGAAATGAGATGCGATATCGCGTTTTAAGCATCATAAGTACTCTATTGCTACGGTACGTAGACATCTGCAAACGCTATTTCCTTGCAAGGAAGTGTCGCATTTACATTCATTTGAATCGTAGACAAGGAATGCATAACACTTCGCAATGAATATTATATCTTATCAGGAGACATAGATATGAGATGCAATATCTCGTTTTAAGAAGCATTTGAACTCTATTGCTTCGATACGTAGACATCTGCAAACGCTATTTCCTAGAAGGAAGTGTCGCATTTACATTCATTTGAAGTGTAGGCGAGGAATACGTTACACTTCGCAAATCATATTATATCTTACCATGAAACATAGAAATGAGATGCGATATCGCGTTTTAGGAAGCATTAGAACTCTATTGCTACGATACGTTGACAACTGCAAACGCTATTTCCTTGCAAGGAAATGTCGCATTTACATTCATTTGAATCGTAGACGAGGAATGCATAACACTTCGCAATGAATATTATATCTTATCAGGAAACATAGATATGAGATGCAATATCTCGTTTTAAGCATTTGAACTCTATTGCTTCGATACGTAGACATCTGCAAACGCTATTTCCTAGCAAGGATGTGTCGCATTTACATTCATTTGAAGTGTAGGCGAGGAATACATGACACTTCGCAAATCATATTATATCTTACCATGAAACATAGAAATGAGATGCGATATCGCGTTTTAAGAATCATATGAACTCTATTGCTACGATACGTAGACATCTGCAAACGCTATTTCCTACCAAGGAAGTGTCGCATTTACATTCATTTGAAGTGTAGACGAGGAATACATGATACATCGCAAATCATATTATATCTTACCATGAAACATAGAAATGAGATGCGATATCGCGTTTTAAGAATCATAGGAACTCTATTGCTACGATACGTAGACATCTGCAAACGCTATTTCCTTGCAAGGAAGTGTCGCATTTACATTCATTTGAAGTGTAGACGAGGAATACATAATACTCCGCAAATCATATTATATCTTACCATGAAACATAGAAATGAGATACGATATCGCATTTTAAGAATCATAGGAACACTATTGCTACGATACGTAGACATCTGCAAACGCTATTTCCTTGCAAAGAAGTGTCGCATTTACATTCATTTGAAGTGTAGACGAGGAATACATGACACTTCGCAAATCATATTATATCTTACCATGAAACATAGAAATGAGATGCGATATCGCGTTTTAAGAAGCATTAGAACTCTATTGCTACGATACCTAGACATCTGCAGACGCTATTTCCTAGCAAGGAAGTGTCGCATTTACATTCATTTGAAGTGTAGACGAGGAATACATGATACTTCGCAAATCATATTATATCTTACCATGAAACATAGAAATGAGATGCGATATCGCGTTTTAAGCATCATAAGAACTCTATTACTACGATACGTAGACATCTGCAAACGCTATTTCCTTGCAAGGAAGTGTCGCATTTACATTCATTTGAATCGTAGACAAGGAATGCATAACACTTCGCAATGAATGTTATATCTTATCAGGAGACATAGATATGAGATGCAATATCTCGTTTTAAGAAGCATTTGAACTCTATTGCTTCGATACGTAGACATCTGCAAACGCTATTTCCTAGCAAGGAAGTGTCGCATTTACATTCATTTGAAGTGTAGGCGAGGAATACGTTACACTTCGCAAATCATATTATATCTTACCATGAAACATAGAAATGAGATGCGATATCGCGTTTTAGGAAGCATTAGAACTCTATTGCTACGATACGTTGACAACTGCAAACGCTATTTCCTTGCAAGGGAATGTCGCATTTACACTCATTTGAATCGTAGACGAGGAATGCATAACACTTCGCAATGAATATTATATCTTATCATGAAATATAGAATTGAGATGCGATATCTTGTTTTAAGAAGCATTTGAACTCTATTGCTTCGATACGTAGACATCTGCAAACGCTATTTCCTAGCAAGGAAGTGTCGCATTTACATCCATTTGAATCGTAGACGAGGAATGCATAACACTTCGCAATGAATATTATATCTTACCATGAAACATAGAAATGAGATGCGATATCGCGTTTTAAGAAGCATTAGAACACTATTGCTACGATAGGTAGACATTTGCAAACGCTATTTCCTAGGAAAGAAGTCTCGCATTTACATTCATTTGAAGTATAGGCGAGGAATACATAACACTTCGCAAATAATATTACATCTTACCATGAAACATAGAAATGAGATGCGATATCGCATTTTAAGAAGCATTAGAACACTATTGCTACGATAGGTAGACATTTGCAAACGCTATTTCCTAGCAAAGAAGTCTCGCATTTACATTCATTTGAAGTATAGGCGAGGAATACATGACACTTCGCAAATAATATTACATCTTACCATGAAACATAGAAATGAGATGCGATATCGCGTTTTAAGACGCATTAGAACTCTATTGCTACGATACCTAGACATCTGCAGACGCTAATTCCTAGCAAGGAAGTGTCGCATTTACATTCATTTGAAGTGTAGACGAGGAATACATGATACTTCGCAAATAATATTACATCTTACCATGAAACATAGAAATGAGATGCGATATCGCGTTTTAAGAAGCATTAGAATTCTATTGCTACGATACGTAGACTTCTGCAAACGCTATTTCCTAGCAAGGAAGTGTCGCATTTACATTCATTTGAATCGTAGGCGAGGAATGCATAACACTTCGCAATGAATATTATATCTTATCATGAAACATAGATATGAGATGCAATATCTCGTTTTAAGAAGCATTTGAACTCTATTGCTTCGATACGTAGACATCTGCAAACGCTATTTCCTTGCAAGGAAGTGTCGCATTTACATCCATTTGAAGTGTAGTCGAGGAATACCTAACACTTCGCAAATCATATTATATCTTACCATGAAACATAGAAATGAGATGCGACATCGCGTTCTAAGGAGCATTAGAACACTGCTGCTACGATAGGTAGAAATCTGCAAACGCTATTTCCTTGCAAGGAAGTGTCGCATTTACATTCATTTGAAGTGTAGACGAGGAATACAAAACACTTCGCAAATCATATTATATCTTACCATGAAACATAGAAATGAGGTGCGATATCGCGTTTTAAGAATCATAGCAACTCTATTGCTACGATACGTAGACATCTGCAAACGCTATTTCCTTGCAAGGAAGTGTTGCATTTACATTCATTTGAAGTGTAGACGAGGAATACATAACACTTCGCAAATCATATTATATCTTACCATGAAACATAGAAATGAGATGCGATATCGCGTTTTAAGAATCATAAGAACTCTATTGCTACGATACGTTGACATCTGCAAACGCTATTTCCTTGCAAGGAAGTGCGCATTTACATTTAGTTGATGTGTAGACGAGGAAGACATATCACTTCGCAAATCATATTATATCTTACCATGAAACATAGAAATGAGATGCGATATCACGTTTTAAGACGCATTAGAACTCTATTGCTACGATACCTAGACATCTGCAGACGCTAATTCCTAGCAAGGAAGTGCCGCATTTACATTCATTTGAAGTGTAGACGAGGAATACATAACACTTCGCAAATCATATTATATCTTACCATGAAACATAGAAATGAGATGCGATATCGCGTTTTAAGAATCATAAGAACCCTATTGCTACGATACGTTGACATCTGCAAACGCTATTTCCTTGCAAGGAAGTGCGCATTTAAATTTAGTTGATGTGTAGACGAGGAAGACATAACACTTCGCAAATCATATTATATCTTACCATGAAACATAGAAATGAGATGCGATATCGCGTTTTAAGAAGCATTAGAAAGCTATTGCTACGATACGTAGACATCTGCAAACGCTATTTCCTAGCGAGGAAGTATCGCATTCACATTCATTTGAAGTGTAGACAAGGAATACATAATACTTCGCAAATCATGTTATATCTTACCATGAAACATAGAAATGAGATGCGATATCGCGTTTTAAGAATCATATGAACTCTATTGCTACGAGACGTAGACATCTGCAATCGCTATTTCCTTGCAAGGAAGTGTCGCATTTACATTCATTTGAAGTGTAGACGAGGAATACATGACACTTCGCAAATCATGTTATATCTTACCATGAAACATAAAAATGAGATTCGACATCACGTTTTAAGAAGCATTAGAAAGCTATTGCTACGATACGTAGACATCTGCAAATGCTATTTCCTAGCGAGGAAGGATCGCATTCACATTCGTTTGAAGTGTAGACAAGGAATACATAACACTTCGCAAATCATGTTATATCTTACCATGAAACATAGAAATGAGATGCGATATCGCGTTTTAAGGATCACATGAACTCTATTGCTACGAGACGTAGACATCTGCATTCGCTATTTCCTTGCAAGGAAGTGTCGCATTTACATTCATTTGAAGTGTAGACGAGGAATACATAACACTTCGCAAATCATATTACATCTTACCATGAAACATAGAAATGAGATGCGATATCGCGTTTTAAGAAGCATTAGAACTCTATTGCTACGATACCTAGACATCTGCAGACGCTATTTCCTAGCAAGGAAGTATCTCATTTACAATCATTTGTAGTGTAGACGAGGAATACATGACACTTCGCAAATCATATTATATCTTACCATGAATCATAGAAATGAGATGTGATATCGCGTTTTATGCAGCATTAGAACACTATTGCTACGAGACGTAGACATCTGCAATCGCTATTTCCTTGCAAGGAAGTGTCGCATTTACATTTGAAGTGTAGACGAGGAATACGTAACACTTCGCAAATCATATTATATCTTACCATGAAACATAGAAATGAGATGCGATATCGCGCTTTAAGAAGCATTAGAACTCTATTGCTACGATACCTAGACATCTGCAGACGCTATTTCCTAGCAAGGAAGTGTCGCATTTACATTCATTTGAAGTGTAGACGAGGAATACATGATACTTCGCAAATCATATTATATCTTACCATGAAACATAGAAATGAGATGCGATATCGCGTTTTAAGCATCATAAGTACTCTATTGCTACGGTACGTAGACATCTGCAAACGCTATTTCCTTGCAAGGAAGTGTCGCATTTACATTCATTTGAATCGTAGACAAGGAATGCATAACACTTCGCAATGAATATTATATCTTATCAGGAGACATAGATATGAGATGCAATATCTCGTTTTAAGAAGCATTTGAACTCTATTGCTTCGATACGTAGACATCTGCAAACGCTATTTCCTAGAAGGAAGTGTCGCATTTACATTCATTTGAAGTGTAGGCGAGGAATACGTTACACTTCGCAAATCATATTATATCTTACCATGAAACATAGAAATGAGATGCGATATCGCGTTTTAGGAAGCATTAGAACTCAATTGCTACGATACGTTGACAACTGCAAACGCTATTTCCTTGCAAGGAAATGTCGCATTTACATTCATTTGAATCGTAGACGAGGAATGCATAACACTTCGCAATGAATATTATATCTTATCAGGAAACATAGATATGAGATGCAATATCTCGTTTTAAGCATTTGAACTCTATTGCTTCGATACGTAGACATCTGCAAACGCTATTTCCTAGCAAGGATGTGTCGCATTTACATTCATTTGAAGTGTAGGCGAGGAATACATGACACTTCGCAAATCATATTATATCTTACCATGAAACATAGAAATGAGATGCGATATCGCGTTTTAAGAATCATATGAACTCTATTGCTACGATACGTAGACATCTGCAAACGCTATTTCCTACCAAGGAAGTGTCGCATTTACATTCATTTGAAGTGTAGACGAGGAATACATGATACATCGCAAATCATATTATATCTTACCATGAAACATAAAAATGAGATGCGATATCGCGTTTTAAGAATCATAGGAACTCTATTGCTACGATACGTATACATCTGCAAACGCTATTTCCTTGCAAGGAAGTGTCGCATTTACATTCATTTGAAGTGTAGACGAGGAATACATAATACTCCGCAAATCATATTATATCTTACCATGAAACATAGAAATGAGATACGATATCGCATTTTAAGAATCATAGGAACACTATTGCTACGATACGTAGACATCTGCAAACGCTATTTCCTTGCAAAGAAGTGTCGCATTTACATTCATTTGAAGTGTAGACGAGGAATACATGACACTTCGCAAATCATATTATATCTTACCATGGAACATAGAAATGAGATGCGATATCGTGTTTTAAGAATCATAAGAACTCTATTGCTACGATACGTAGACATCTGCAAACGCTATTTCCTTGCAAGGAAGTGTCGCATTTACATTCATTTGAATCGTAGACGAGGAATGCATAACACTTCGCAATGAATATTACATCTTATCATGAAATATAGAATTGAGATGCGATATCTTGTTTTAAGAAGCATTTGAACTCTATTGCTTCGATACGTAGACATCTGCAAACGCTATTTCCTAGCAAGGAAGTGTCGCATTTACATCCATTTGAATCGTAGACGAGGAATGCATAACACTTCGCAATGAATATTATATCTTACCATGAAACATAGAAATGAGATGCGATATCGCGTTTTAAGAAGCATTAGAACTCTATTGCTGCGATACCTAGACATCTGCAGATGCTATTTCCTAGCAAGGAAGTGTCGCATTTACATTCATTTGAAGTGTAGACGAGGAATACATGATACTTCGCAAATCATACTATATCTTACCATGAAACATAGAAATGAGATGCGATATCGCGTTTTAAGAAGCATTAGAACACTATTGCTGCGATAGGTAGACATTTGCAAACGCTATTTCCTAGGAAAGAAGTCTCGCATTTACATTCATTTGAAGTATAGGCGAGGAATACATAACACTTCGCAAATAATATTACATCTTACCATGAAACATAGAAATGAGATGCGATATCGCATTTAAAGAAGCATTAGAACACTATTGCTACGATAGCTAGACATTTGCAAACGCTATTTCCTAGCAAAGAAGTCTCGCATTTACATTCATTTGAAGTATAGGCGAGGAATACATGACACTTTGCAAATCATATTATATCTTACCATGAAACATAGAAATGACATGCGATATCGCGTTTTAAGAAGCATTAGAACTCTATTGCTACGATACCTAGACATCTGCAGACGCTATTTCCTAGCAAGGAAGTGTCGCATTTACATTCATTTGAAGTGTAGACGAGGAATACATGATACTTCGCAAATCATATTATATCTTACCATGAAACATAGAAATGAGATGCGATATCGCGTTTTAAGCATCATAAGAACTCTATTACTACGATACGTAGACATCTGCAAACGCTATTTCCTTGCAAGGAAGTGTCGCATTTACATTCATTTGAATCGTAGACAAGGAATGCATAACACTTCGCAATGAATATTATATCTTATCAGGAGACATAGATATGAGATGCAATATCTCGTTTTAAGAAGCATTTGAACTCTATTGCTTCGATACGTAGACATCTGCAAACGCTATTTCCTAGCAAGGAAGTGTCGCATTTACATTCATTTGAAGTGTAGGCGAGGAATACGTTACACTTCGCAAATCATATTATATCTTACCATGAAACATAGAAATGAGATGCGATATCGCGTTTTAGGAAGCATTAGAACTCTATTGCTACGGTACGTTGACAACTGCAAACGCTATTTCCTTGCAAGGGAATGTCGCATTTACATTCATTTGAATCGTAGACGAGGAATGCATAACACTTCGCAATGAATATTATATCTTATCATGAAATATAGAATTGAGATGCGATATCTTGTTTTAAGAAGCATTTGAACTCTATTGCTTCGATACGTAGACATCTGCAAACGCTATTTCCTAGCAAGGAAGTGCCGCATTTACATCCATTTGAATCGTAGACGAGGAATGCATAACACTTCGCAATGAATATTATATCTTACCATGAAACATAGAAATGAGATGCGATATCGCGTTTTAAGAAGCATTAGAACTCTATTGCTGCGATACCTAGACATCTGCAGATGCTATTTCCTAGCAAGTAAGTGTCGCATTTACATTCATTTGAAGTGTAGACGAGGAATACATGATACTTCGCAAATCATACTATATCTTACCATGAAACATAGAAATGAGATGCGATATCGCGTTTTAAGAAGCATTAGAACACTATTGCTACGATAGGTAGACATTTGCAAACGCTATTTCCTAGGAAAGAAGTCTCGCATTTACATTCATTTGAAGTATAGGCGAGGAATACATAACACTTCGCAAATAATATTACATCTTACCATGAAACATAGAAATGAGATGCGATATCGCATTTTAAGAAGCATTAGAACACTATTGCTACGATAGGTAGACATTTGCAAACGCTATTTCCTATCAAAGAAATCTCGCATTTACATTCATTTGAAGTATAGGCGAGGAATACATGACACTTCGCAAATAATATTACATCTTACCATGAAACATAGAAATGAGATGCGATATCGCGTTTTAAGACGCATTAGAACTCTATTGCTACGATACCTAGACATCTGCAGACGCTAATTCCTAGCAAGGAAGTGTCGCATTTACATTCATTTGAAGTGTAGGCGAGGAATACATGACACTTCGCAAATCATATTATATCTTACCATGAAACATAGAAATGAGATGCGATATCGCGTTTTAAGAATCATATGAACTCTATTGCTACGATACGTAGACATCTGCAAACGCAATTTCCTACCAAGGAAGTGTCGCATTTACATTCATTTGAAGTGTAGACGAGGAATACATGATACATCGCAAATCATATTATATCTTACCATGAAACATAAAAATGAGATGCGATATCGCGTTTTAAGAATCATAGGAACTCTATTGCTACGATACGTATACATCTGCAAACGCTATTTCCTTGCAAGGAAGTGTCGCATTTACATTCATTTGAAGTGTAGACGAGGAATACATAATACTCCGCAAATCATATTATATCTTACCATGAAACATAGAAATGAGATACGATATCGCATTTTAAGAATCATAGGAACACTATTGCTACGATACGTAGACATCTGCAAACGCTATTTCCTTGCAAAGAAGTGTCGCATTTACATTCATTTGAAGTGTAGACGAGGAATACATGACACTTCGCAAATCATATTATATCTTACCATGAAACATAGAAATGAGATGCGATATCGCGTTTTAAGAAGCATTAGAACTCTATTGCTACGCTACCTAGACATCTGCAGACGCTATTTCCTAGCAAGGAAGTGTCGCATTTACATTCATTTGTAGTGTAGACGAGGAATACATGACACTTCGCAAATCATATTATATCTTACCATGGAACACAGAAATGAGATGCGATATCGTGTTTTAAGAAGCATTAGAACTCTATTGCCACGATACCTGGACATCTGCAGACGCTATTTCCTAGCAAGGAAGTGTCGCATTTACATTCATTTGAATCGTAGGCGAGGAATGCATAACACTTCGCAAATCATATTATATCTTACCATGAAACATAGAAATGAGATGCGATATCTCGTTTTAAGAAGCATTTGAACACTATTGCTTCGATACGCAGGCATCTGCAAACTCTATTTCCTAGCAAGGAAGTGTCGCATTTACATTCATTTGAAGTGTAGACGAGGAATACAAAACACTTCGCAAATCATATTATATCTTACCATGAAACATAGAAATGAGATGCGATATCGCGTTTTAAGAATCATAGGAACTCTATTGCTACGATACGTAGACATCTGCAAACGCTATTTCCTTGCAAAGAAGTGTCGCAATTACATTCATTTGAAGTGTAGACGAGGAATACATAACACTTCGCAAATCATATTATATCTTACCATGAAACATAGAAATGAGATGCGATATCGCGTTTTAAGAATCATAAGAACTCTATTGCTACGATACGTTGACATCTGCAAACGCTATTTCCTTGCAAGGAAGTGCGCATTTACATTTAGTTGATGTGTAGACGAGGAAGACATAACACTTCGCAAATCATATTATATCTTACCATGAAACATAGAAATGAGATGCGATATCGCGTTTCAAGAAGCATTAGAACTCTATTGCTACGATGCGTAGACATCTGCAGACGCTATTTCCTTGCAAGGAAGTGTCGCATTTACATTCATTTGAAGTGTAGACGAGGAATACATGACACTTCGCAAATCATATTATATCTTACCGTGAAACATAGAAATGAGATTCGACATCGCGTTTTAAGAATCATATGAACTCTATTGCTACGAGACATAGACATCTGCAATCGCTATTTCCTTGCAAGGAAGCGTCGCATTTACATTCATTTGAAGTGTAGGCGAGGAATACATGACACTTCGCAAATCATATTATATCTTACCATGAAACATAGAAATGAGATGCGATATCGCGTTTTAAGAAGCATTAGAACTCTATTGCTACGATACCTAGACATCTGCAGACGCTATTTCCTAGCAAGGAAGTGTCGCATTTACATTCATTTGTAGTGTAGACGAGGAATACATGACACTTCGCAAATCATATTATATCTTACCATGGAACATAGAAATGAGATGCGATATCGTGTTTTAAGAATCATAAGAACTCTATTGCTACGATACGTAGACATCTGCAAACGCTATTTCCTTGCAAGGAAGTGTCGCATTTACATTCATTTGAATCGTAGACGAGGAATGCATAACACTTCGCAATGAATATTACATCTTATCATGAAATATAGAATTGAGATGCGATATCTTGTTTTAAGAAGCATTTGAAATCTATTGCTTCGATACGTAGACATCTGCAAACGCTATTTCCTAGCAAGGAAGTGTCGCATTTACATCCATTTGAATCGTAGACGAGGAATGCATAACACTTCGCAATGAATATTATATCTTACCATGAAACATAGAAATGAGATGCGATATCGCGTTTTAAGAAGCATTAGAACTCTATTGCTGCGATACCTAGACATCTGCAGATGCTATTTCCTAGCAAGGAAGTGTCGCATTTACATTCATTTGAAGTGTAGACGAGGAATACATGATACTTCGCAAATCATACTATATCTTACCATGAAACATAGAAATGAGATGCGATATCGCGTTTTAAGAAGCATTAGAACACTATTGCTGCGATAGGTAGACATTTGCAAACGCTATTTCCTAGGAAAGAAGTCTCGCATTTACATTCATTTGAAGTATAGGCGAGGAATACATAACACTTCGCAAATAATATTACATCTTACCATGAAACATAGAAATGAGATGCGATATCGCATTTAAAGAAGCATTAGAACACTATTGCTACGATAGCTAGACATTTGCAAACGCTATTTCCTAGCAAAGAAGTCTCGCATTTACATTCATTTGAAGTATAGGCGAGGAATACATGACACTTTGCAAATCATATTATATCTTACCATGAAACATAGAAATGACATGCGATATCGCGTTTTAAGAAGCATTAGAACTCTATTGCTACGATACCTAGACATCTGCAGACGCTATTTCCTAGCAAGGAAGTGTCGCATTTACATTCATTTGAAGTGTAGACGAGGAATACATGATACTTCGCAAATCATATTATATCTTACCATGAAACATAGAAATGAGATGCGATATCGCGTTTTAAGCATCATAAGAACTCTATTACTACGATACGTAGACATCTGCAAACGCTATTTCCTTGCAAGGAAGTGTCGCATTTACATTCATTTGAATCGTAGACAAGGAATGCATAACACTTCGCAATGAATATTATATCTTATCAGGAGACATAGATATGAGATGCAATATCTCGTTTTAAGAAGCATTTGAACTCTATTGCTTCGATACGTAGACATCTGCAAACGCTATTTCCTAGCAAGGAAGTGTCGCATTTACATTCATTTGAAGTGTAGGCGAGGAATACGTTACACTTCGCAAATCATATTATATCTTACCATGAAACATAGAAATGAGATGCGATATCGCGTTTTAGGAAGCATTAGAACTCTATTGCTACGGTACGTTGACAACTGCAAACGCTATTTCCTTGCAAGGGAATGTCGCATTTACATTCATTTGAATCGTAGACGAGGAATGCATAACACTTCGCAATGAATATTATATCTTATCATGAAATATAGAATTGAGATGCGATATCTTGTTTTAAGAAGCATTTGAACTCTATTGCTTCGATACGTAGACATCTGCAAACGCTATTTCCTAGCAAGGAAGTGCCGCATTTACATCCATTTGAATCGTAGACGAGGAATGCATAACACTTCGCAATGAATATTATATCTTACCATGAAACATAGAAATGAGATGCGATATCGCGTTTTAAGAAGCATTAGAACTCTATTGCTGCGATACCTAGACATCTGCAGATGCTATTTCCTAGCAAGTAAGTGTCGCATTTACATTCATTTGAAGTGTAGACGAGGAATACATGATACTTCGCAAATCATACTATATCTTACCATGAAACATAGAAATGAGATGCGATATCGCGTTTTAAGAAGCATTAGAACACTATTGCTACGATAGGTAGACATTTGCAAACGCTATTTCCTAGGAAAGAAGTCTCGCATTTACATTCATTTGAAGTATAGGCGAGGAATACATAACACTTCGCAAATAATATTACATCTTACCATGAAACATAGAAATGAGATGCGATATCGCATTTTAAGAAGCATTAGAACACTATTGCTACGATAGGTAGACATTTGCAAACGCTATTTCCTAGCAAAGAAATCTCGCATTTACATTCATTTGAAGTATAGGCGAGGAATACATGACACTTCGCAAATAATATTACATCTTACCATGAAACATAGAAATGAGATGCGATATCGCGTTTTAAGACGCATTAGAACTCTATTGCTACGATACCTAGACATCTGCAGACGCTAATTCCTAGCAAGGAAGTGTCGCATTTACATTCATTTGAAGTGTAGACGAGGAATACATGATACTTCGCAAATAATATTACATCTTACCATGAAACATAGAAATGAGATGCGATATCGCGTTTTAAGAAGCATTAGAATTCTATTGCTACGATACGTAGACTTCTGCAAACGCTATTTCCTAGCAAGGAAGTGTCGCATTTACATTCATTTGAATCGTAGGCGAGGAATGCATAACACTTCGCAATGAATATTATATCTTATCATGAAACATAGATATGAGATGCAATATCTCGTTTTAAGAAGCATTTGAACTCTATTGCTTCGATACGTAGACATCTGCAAACGCTATTTCCTTGCAAGGAAGTGTCGCATTTACATTCATTTGAAGTGTAGACGAGGAATACCTAACACTTCGCAAATCATATTATATCTTACCATGAAACATAGAAATGAGATGCGACATCGCGTTCCAAGGAGCATTAGAACACTGCTGCTACGATAGGTAGACATTTGCAAACGCTATTTCCTAGCAAGGAAGTGTCGCATTTACATTCATTTGAAGTGTAGACGAGGAATACATAACACTCCGCAAATCATATTATATCTTACCATGAAACATAGAAATGAGATACGATATCGCGTTTTAAGAATCATAGGAACTCTATTGCTACGATACGTAGACATCTGCAAACGCTATTTGCTTGCAAAGAAGTGTCGCATTTACATTCATTTGAAGTGTAGGCGAGGAATACATGACACTTCGCAAATCATATTATATCTTACCATGAAACATATAAATGAGATGCGACATCGCGTTTTAAGAAGCATTAGAACTCTATTGCTACGATACCTAGACATCTGCAGACGCTATTTCCTAGCAAGGAAGTGTCGCATTTACATTCATTTGTAGTGTAGACGAGGAATACATGACACTTCACAAATCATATTATATCTTACCATGGAACATAGAAATGAGATGCGATATCGTGTTTTAAGAATCATAAGAACTCTATTGCTACGATACGTAGACATCTGCAAACGCTATTTCCTTGCAAGGAAGTGTCGCATTTACATTCATTTGAATCGTAGACGAGGAATGCATAACACTTCGCAATGAATATTACATCATATCATGAAATATAGAATTGAGATGCGATATCTTGTTTTAAGAAGCATTTGAACTCTATTGCTTCGATACGTAGACATCTGCAATCGCTATTTCCTTGGAAGGAAATGTCGCATTTACATTCATTTGAATCGTAGACGAGGAATGCATAACACTTCGCAATGAATATTATATCTTATCAGGAAACATAGATATGAGATGCAATATCTCGTTTTAAGAAGCATTTGAACTCTATTGCTTCGATACGTAGACATCTGCAAACGCTATTTCCTAGCAAGGATGTGTGGCATTTACATTCATTTTAAGTGTAGGCGAGGAATACATGACACTTCGCAAAACATGTTATATCTTACCATGAAACATAGAAATGAGATGCGATATCGCGTTTTAAGAAGCATTAGAACACTATTGCTACGATAGGTAGACATTTGCAAACGCTATTTCCTAGCAAAGAAGTGTCGCATTTACATTCATTTGAAGTGTAGACGAGGACTACATAACACTTCGCAAATCATGTTATATCTTACCATGAAACATAGAAATGAGATGCGATATCGCGTTTTAAGAAGCATTAGAACTCTATTGCTACGATAGGTAGACACTTGCAAACGCTATTTCCTAGCAAAGAAGTGTCGTATTTACATTCATTTGAAGTGTAGACGAGGAATACATGATACTTCGCAAATCATATTATATCTTACCATGAAACATAGGAATGAGATGCGATATCGCGTTTTAAGAAGCATTAGAACACTATTGCTACGATAGGTAGACATCTGTAAACGCTATTTCCTTGCAAGGAAGTGTCGCATTTACATTCATTTGAAGTGTAGACGAGAAATACATGACACTTCGCAAATCATATTATATCTTACCATGAAACATAGGAATGAGATTCGATATCGCGTTTTAAGAAGCATTAGAAAGCTATTGCTACGATACGTAGACATCTGCAAACGCTATTTCCTAGCGAGGAAGTATCGCATTCACATTCATTTGAAGTGTAGACGAGGAATACATAACACTTCGCAAATCATGCTATATCTTACCATGAAACATAGAAATGAGATGCGATATCGCGTTTTAAGTATCATATGAACTCTATTGCTACGATACGTAGACATCTGCAATCGCTATATCCTTGCAAGGAAGTGTCGCATTTACATTCATTTGAAGTGTAGACGAGCAATACATGATACTTCGCAAATCATATTATATCTTACCATGAAGCATAGAAATGAGATGCGATATCGCGTTTTAAGAAGCATTAGAACTCTATTGCTACGATACGTAGACATCTGCAATCGCTATTTCCTAGCATGGAAGTGTCGCATTTACATTCATTTGAAGTGTAGGCGAGGAATACATGACACTTCGCAAATCATATTATATCTTACCATGAAACATAGAAATGAGATGCGATATCGCGTTTTAAGAAGCATTAGAACTCCATTGCTACGATACCTAGACATCTGCAGACGCTATTTCCTAGCAAGGAAGTGTCGCATTTACATTCATTTGTAGTGTAGACGAGGAATACATGACACTTCACAAATCATATTATATCTTACCATGGAACATAGAAATGAGATGCGATATCGTGTTTTAAGAATCATAAGAACTCTATTGCTACGATACGTAGACATCTGCAAACGCTATTTCCTTTCAAGGAAGTGTCGCATTTACATTCATTTGAATCGTAGACGAGGAATGCATAACACTTCGCAATGAATATTACATCATATCATGAAATATAGAATTGAGATGCGATATCTTGTTTTAAGAAGCATTTGAACTCTATTGCTTCGATACGTAGACATCTGCAATCGCTATTTCCTTGGAAGGAAATGTCGCATTTACATTCATTTGAATCGTAGACGAGGAATGCATAACACTTCGCAATGAATATTATATCTTATCAGGAAACATAGATATGAGATGCAATATCTCGTTTTAAGAAGCATTTGAACTCTATTGCTTCGATACGTAGACATCTGCAAACGCTATTTCCTAGCAAGGATGTGTCGCATTTACATTCATTTTAAGTGTAGGCGAGGAAAACATGACACTTCGCAAATCAT
Source organism: Xylocopa sonorina (assembly GCF_050948175.1). Lineage (NCBI taxonomy): Eukaryota > Metazoa > Arthropoda > Insecta > Hymenoptera > Apidae > Xylocopa > Xylocopa sonorina. Next base: position 6,327 of record NW_027490900.1, on the reverse strand, counting down.
ATTATATCTTACCATGAAACATAGAAATGAGATGCGATATCGCGTTTTAAGAAGCATTAGAACTCTATTGCTACGATACCTAGACATCTGCAGACGCTATTTCCTAGCAAGCAAGTATCTCATTTACAATCATTTGTAGTGTAGACGAGGAATACATGACACTTCGCAAATCATATTATATCTTACCATGAAACATAGAAATGATATGTGATATCGCGTTTTATGAAGCATTAGAACACTATTGCTACGAGACGTAGACATCTGCAATCGCTATTTCCTTGCAAGGAAGTGTCGCATTTACATTCATTTGAAGTGTAGACGAGGAATACATAACACTTCGCAATGAATATTATATCTTATCATGAAACATAGATATGAGATGCAATATCTCGTTTTAAGAAGCATTAGAAAGCTATTGCTACGATACGTAGACATCTGCAAACGCTATTTCCTAGCGAGGAAGTATCGCATTCACATTCATTTGAAGTGTAGACGAGGAATACATAACACTTCGCAAATCATGTTATATCTTACCATGAAACATAGAAATGAGATGCGATATCGCGTTTTAAGAAGCATTAGAACACTATTGCTACGATAGGTAGACATTTGCAAACGCTATTTCCTAGCAAAGAAGTGTCGCATTTACATTCATTTGAAGTGTAGACGAGGACTACATAACACTTCGCAAATCATGTTATATCTTACCATGAAACATAGAAATGAGATGCGATATCGCGTTTTAAGAAGCATTAGAACTCTATTGCTACGATAGGTAGACACTTGCAAACGCTATTTCCTAGCAAAGAAGTGTCGTATTTACATTCATTTGAAGTGTAGACGAGGAATACATGATACTTCGCAAATCATATTATATCTTACCATGAAACATAGAAATGAGATGCGATATCGCGTTTTAAGAAGCATTAGAACACTATTGCTACGATAGGTAGACATCTGTAAAAGCTATTTCCTTGCAAGGAAGTGTCGCATTTACATTCATTTGAAGTGTAGACGAGAAATACATGACACTTCGCAAATCATATTATATCTTACCATGAAACATAGGAATGAGATTCGATATCGCGTTTTAAGAAGCATTAGAAAGCTATTGCTACGATACGTAGACATCTGCAAACGCTATTTCCTAGCGAGGAAGTATCGCATTCACATTCATTTGAAGTGTAGACGAGGAATACATAACACTTCGCAAATCATTCTATATCTTACCATGAAACATAGAAATGAGATGCGATATCGCGTTTTAAGTATCATATGAACTCTATTGCTACGATACGTAGACATCTGCAATCGCTATATCCTTGCAAGGAAGAGTCGCATTTACATTCATTTGAAGTGTAGACGAGCAATACATGACACTTCGCAAATCATATTATATCTTACCATGAAACATAGGAATGAGATTCGATATCGCGTTTTAAGAAGCATTAGAAAGCTATTGCTACGATACGTAGACATCTGCAAACGCTATTTCCTTGCAAGGAAGTGTCGCATTTACATTCATTTGAAGTGTAGACGAGCAATACATGATACTTCGCTAATCATATTATATCTTACCATGAAACATAGAAATGAGATGCGATATCGCGTTTTAAGAAGCATTAGAGCACTATTGCTACGATTGGTAGACATTTGCAAACGCTATTTCCTAGCAAAGAAGTGTCGCATTTACATTCATTTGAAGTGTAGACGAGGAATACATAACACTTCGCAAATCATATTATATCTTACCATGAAGCATAGAAATGAGATGCGATATCTTGTTTTAAGAAGCATTTGAACTCTATTGCTTCGATACGTAGACATCTGCAAACGCTATTTCCTTGCAAGGAAGTGTCGCATTTACATTCATTTGAAGTGTAGACGAGGAACACATAACACTTCGCAAATCATATTATATCTTACCATGAAACATAGAAATGAGATGCGATATCGCGTTTTAGGAAGCATTAGAACTCTATTGCTACGATACGTTGACAACTGCAAACGCTATTTCCTTGGAAGGAAATGTCGCATTTACATTCATTTGAATCGTAGACGAGGAATGCATAACACTTCGCAATGAATATTATATCTTATCAGGAAACATAGATATGAGATGCAATATCTCGTTTTAAGAAGCATTTGAACTCTATTGCTTCGATACGTAGACATCTGCAAACGCTATTTCCTAGCAAGGATGTGTCGCATTTACATTCATTTTAAGTGTAGGCAAGGAATACATGACACTTCGCAAATCATATTATATCTTACCATGAAACATAGAAATGAGATGCGATATCGCGTTTTAAGAAGCATTAGAACTCTATTGCTACGATACCTAGACATCTGCAGACGCTATTTCCTAGCAAGGAAGTATCTCATTTACAATCATTTGTAGTGTAGACGAGGAATACATGACACTTCGCAAATCATATTATATCTTACCATGAAACATAGAAATGATATGTGATATCGCGTTTTATGAAGCATTAGAACACTATTGCTACGAGACGTAGACATCTGCAATCGCTATTTCCTTGCAAGGAAGTGTCGCATTTACATTCATTTGAAGTGTAGACGAGGAATACATAACACTTCGCAATGAATATTATATCTTATCATGAAACATAGATATGAGATGCAATATCTCGTTTTAAGAAGCATTAGAAAGCTATTGCTACGATACGTAGACATCTGCAAACGCTATTTCCTAGCGAGGAAGTATCGCATTCACATTCATTTGAAGTGTAGACGAGGAATACATAACACTTCGCAAATCATGTTATATCTTACCATGAAACATAGAAATGAGATGCGATATCGCGTTTTAAGAAGCATTAGAACACTATTGCTACGATAGGTAGACATTTGCAAACGCTATTTCCTAGCAAAGAAGTGTCGCATTTACATTCATTTGAAGTGTAGACGAGGACTACATAACACTTCGCAAATCATGCTATATCTTACCATGAAACATAGAAATGAGATGCGATATCGCGTTTTAAGTATCATATGAATTCTATTGCTACGATACGTAGACATCTGCAATCGCTATTTCCTTGCAAGGAAGTGTCGCATTTACATTCATTTGAAGTGTAGACGAGCAATACATGATACTTCGCTAATCATATTATATCTTACCATGAAACATAGAAATGAGATGCGATATCGCGTTTTAAGAAGCATTAGAACACTATTGCTACGATAGGTAGACATTTGCAAACGCTATTTCCTAGCAAAGAAGTGTCGCATTTACATTCATTTGAAGTGTAGACGAGGAATACATAACACTTCGCAAATCATATTATATCTTACCATGAAGCATAGAAATGAGATGCGATATCGCGTTTTAAGAAGCATTAGAACTCTATTGCTACGATACGTAGACATCTGCAATCGCTATTTCCTTGCAAGGAAGTGTCGCATTTACATTCATTTGAAGTGTAGACGAGGAATACATAACACTTCGCAATGAATATTATATCTTATTATGAAACATAGATATGAGATGCAATATCTCGTTTTAAGAAGCATTAGAAAGCTATGACTACGATACGTAGACATCTGCTAACGCTACTTCCTAGCGAGGAAGTGTCGCATTCACATTCATTTGAAGAGTAGACGAGGAATACATAACACTTCGCAAATCATGCTATATCTTACCATGAAACATAGAAATGAGATGCGATATCGCGTTTTAAGTATCATATGAACTCTATTGCTACGATACGTAGACACCTGCAATCGCTATTTCCTTCCAAGGAAGTGTCGCATTTACATTCATTTGAAGTGTAGACGAGCAATACATGATACTTCGCTAATCATATTATATCTTACCATGAAACATAGAAATGAGATGCGATATCGCGTTTTAAGAAGCATTAGAACACTATTGCTACGATAGGTAGACATTTGCAAACGCTATTTCCTAGCAAAGAAGTGTCGCATTTACATTCATTTGAAGTGTAGACGAGGAATACATAACACTTCGCAAATCATATTATATCTTACCATGAAGCATAGAAATGAGATGCGATATCGCGTTTTAAGAAGCATTACAACTCTATTGCTACGATACGTAGACATCTGCAATCGCTATTTCCTAGCAAGGAAGTGTCGCATTTACATTCATTTGAAGTGTAGACGAGGAATGCATAACACTTCGCAAATCATATTATGTCTTACCATGAAACATAGAAATGAGATGCGATATCGCGTTTTAAGAAGCATTAGAACACTATTGCTACGATAGGTAGACATTTGCAAACGCTATTTCCTAGCAAAGAAGTGTCGCATTTACATTCATTTGAAGTGTAGACGAGGAATGCATAACACTTCGCAAATCATATTATGTCTTACCATGAAACATAGAAATGAGATGCGATATCGCGTTTTAAGAAGCACTAGAACTGTATTGCTACGATACCTAGATATCTGCAGACGCTATTTCCTAGCAAGGAAGTGTCGCATTTACATTCATTTGAAGTGTAGACGAGGAATACATAACACTTCGCAAATCATATTATATCTTACCATGAAACATAGAAATGAGATGCGATATCGCGTTTTAAGAAGCATTAGAACTCTACTGCTACGATACGTAGATATCTTCAAACGCTATTTCCTAGCGAGGAAGTGTCGCATTCACATTCATTTGAAGTGTAGACGAGGAATACATGGCACTTCGCAAATCATATTATATCTTACCATGAAACGTAGAAATGAGATGCAATATAGCGTTTTAAGAATCATAAGAACTCTATTGCTAAGATTCGTAGACATCTGCAAACGCTATTTCCTTGCATGGAAGTGTCGCATTTACATTCATTTGAACCGTAGACGAGGAATGCATAACACTTCGCAATGAATATTATATCTTATCATGAAACATAGATATGAGATGCGATATCGCGTTATAAGTAGCATTAGAACTATATTGCTACGATACCTAGACATCTGCAGACGCTATTTCCTAGCAAGGAAGTGTCGCATTTACATTCATTTGAAGTGTAGACGAGGAATACATGATACTTCGCTAATCATATTATATCTTACCATGAAACATAGAAATGAGATGCGATATCGCGTTTTAAGAATCATATGAACTCTATTGCTACGATACGTAGACATCTGCAATCGCTATTTCCTTGCAAGGAAGTGTCGCATTTACTTTCATTTGAAATGTAGACGAGGAATACATAACACTTCGCAAATCATATTATATCTTACCATGAAACATAGAAATGAGATGCGATATCGCGTTTTAAGAAGCATTAGAACACTATTGCTGCGATAGGTAGACATTTGCAAACGCTATTTCCCTGCAAGGAAGTGTCACATTTACATTCATTTGAATCGTAGACGGGGAATGCATAACACTTCGCAATGAATATTATATCTCATCATGAAACATAGATATGAGATGCAATATCTCGTTTTAAGAAGCGTTTGAACTCTATTGCTTCGATACGTAGACATCTGCAAAAGCTATTCCCTAGCAAGGAAGTGTCGCATTTACATTCATTTGAAGTGTAGACGAGGAATACATGATCCTTCGCAAATCATATTATATCTTACCATGAAACATAGAAATGAGATGCGATATCGCGTTTTAAGAAGCACTAGAACTCTATTGCTACGATACGTAGACATCTGCAAACGCTATTTCCTAGCGAGGAAGTATCGCATTCACATTCATTTGAAGTGTAGACGAGGAGTACATAACACTTCGCAAATCATATTATATCTTATCATGAAACATAGAAATGAGATGCGATATCGCGTTTTAAGAAGCATTAGAACTCTATTGCTACGATACGTAGACAACTGCAAACGCTATTTCCTAGCGAGGAAGTGTCGCATTCACATTCATTTGAAGTGTAGACGAGGAATACATGACACTTCGCAAATCACATTATATCTTACCATGAAACATAGAAATGAGATGCGATATCGCGTTTTAAGAAGCATTAGAACACTATTGCTACGATAGGTAGACATTTGCAAACGCTATTTCCTAGCAAAGAAGTGTCGCATTTACATTCATTTGAAGTGTATACGAGGAATACATAACACTTCGCAAATCATATTATATCTTACCATGAAACATAGAAATGAGATTCGATATCGCGTTTTAAGAAGCATTAGAAAGCTATTGCTACGACACGTAGATATCTGCAAACGCTATTTCCTAGCGAGGAAGTATCGCATTCACATTCATTTGAAGTGTAGACGAGGAATACCTAACGCTTCGCAAATCATGTTATATCTTACCATGAAACATAGAAATGAGATGCGATATCGCGTTTTAAGAAGCAGTAGAAC
>NW_027490899.1:0-34034 GCF_050948175.1 Xylocopa sonorina | reverse complement strand
TGAGATGCGATATCGCGTTTTAAGAAGCATTAGAATTCTATTGCTACGATACGTAGACATCTGCAAACGCTATTTCCTAGCGAGGAAGTGTCGCATTCACATTCATTTGAAGTATAGACGAGGAATACATAATACGTCGCGAATCATATTATACCTTACCATGAAACATAGAAATGAGATGCGATATCGCGTTTTAAGAATCATAAGAACTCTATTGCAACGATACGTAGACATCTGCAAACGCTATTTCCTTGCAAGGAAGTGTCGCATTTACATTCATTTGAATCGTAGACGAGGAATGCATAACACTTCGCAATGAATATTATATCTTATCAGGAAAAAAAGATATGAGAAGCATTATCTCGTTTTAAGAATCATATGAACTCCATTGCTACGATACGTAGACATCTGCAGACGCTATTTCCTAGCAAGGAAGTGTCGCATTTACATTCATTTGAAGTGTAGACGAGGAATACATAGCACTTCGCAAATCATACTATATCTTACCAAGAGACATAGAAATGAGATACGATATCGCGTTTTAAGAAGTATTAGAACACTATTGCTACGGTACCTAGACATCTGCAGACGCTATTTCCTTGCAAGGAAGTGTCGCATTTACATTCATTTGATGTGTAGACGAGGAATACATGACACTTCGCAAATCATATTACATCCTACCATGAAACATAGAAATGATATGCGATATCGCGTTTTAAGAAGCATTAGAACACTATTGCTACGATAGGTAGAAATTTACAAACGCTATTTCCTTGCAAGGAAGTGTCGCATTTACATTCGTTTGCAGTGTAGACGAGGAATACATAACACATCGCAAATCATATTATATCTTACCATGAAACATGGAAATGAGTTGCGATATCGCGTTTTAAGAATCATAAGAACACTATTGCTACGGTACCTAGACATCTGCAGACGCTATTTCCTTGCAAGGAAGTGTCGCATTTACATTCATTTGAAGTGTAGACGAGGAATACATGACACTTCGCAAATCATATTATATCTTACCATGAAACATAGAAATGAGATGCGATATCGCGTTTTAAGAAGCATTAGAACTCTATCGCTACGATAGGTAGAAATTTGCAAACGCTATTTCCTTGCAAGGAAGTGTCGCATTTACATTCGTTTGCAGTGTAGACGAGGAATACATAACACATCGCAAATCATATTATATCTTACCATGAAACATGGAAATGAGTTGCGATATCGCGTTTTAAGAATCATAAGAACTCTATTGCTACGATACCTAGACATCTGCAGACGCTATTTCCTTGCAAGGAAGTGTCGCATTTACATTCATTTGAAGTGTAGACGAGGAATACATAACACTTCGCAAATCATATTATATCTTACCATGAAATATAGAAATGAGATGCGATATCGCGTTTTAGGAATCATATGAACTCTATTGCTACGATACGTAGACATCTGCAATCGCTATTTCCTTGCAAGGAAGTGTCGCATTTACATTCATTTGAAGTGTAGACGAGGAATACATAACACTTCGCAAATCATATTATATCTTACCATGAAACATAGAAATGTGATGCGATATCGCGTTTTAAGAAGCATTAGAATTCTATTGCTACGATACGTAGACATCTGCAAACGCTATTTCCTAGCGAGGAAGTGTCCCATTCACATTCATTTGAAGTATAGACGAGGAATACATAATACGTCGCGAATCATATTATATCTTACCACGAAACATAGAAATGAGATGCGATATCGCGTTTTAAGAAGCATTAGAACACTATTGCTGCGATAGGTAGAAATTTGCAAACGCTATTTCCTTGCAAGGAAGTGTCGCATTTACATTCGTTTGCAGTGTAGACGAGGAATACATAACACATCGCAAATCATATTATATCTTACCATGAAACATGGAAATGAGTTGCGATATCGCGTTTTAAGAATCATAAGAACTCTATTGCTACGATACCTAGACATCTGCAGACGCTATTTCCTTGCAAGGAAGTGTCGCATTTACATTCATTTGAAGTGTAGACGAGGAATACATGACACTTCGCAAATCATATTACATCTTACCATGAAACATAGAAATGAGATGCGATATCGCGTTTTAAGAAGCATTAGAACTCTATTGCTACGATAGGTAACAATTTGCAGACGCTATTTCCTAGCGAGGAAGTGTCGCATTTACATTCATTTGAAGTGTAGACGAGGGATACATGACACTTCGCAAATCATATTATATCTTACCATGAAACATAGACAAGAGATGCAATATCTCTTTTTTAAGAAGCATTTGAACTCTATTGCTTCGATACGTAGACATCTGCAAACGCTATTTCCTAGCAACGCAGTGTCGCATTTACATTCATTTGAAGTGTAGACGAGGAATACATAACACTTCGCAAATCATATTATATCTTACCATGAAACATAGAAATGAGACGCGATATCGCGTTTTAAGTAGCATTAGAACTCTATTGCTACGATACTAGACATCTGCAAACGCTATTTCCTTGCAAGGTAGTATCGCATTTACATTCATTTGAAGTGTAGACGTGGAATACATGACACTTCGCAAATCATATTATATCTTACCATGAAACATAGAAATGAGATGCGATATCGCGTTTTAAGAAGCATTAGAATTCTATTGCTACGATACGTAGACATCTGCAAACGCTATTTCCTAGCGAGGAAGTGTCGCATTCACATTCATTTGAAGTATAGACGAGGAATACATAATACGTCGCGAATCATATTATACCTTACCATGAAACATAGAAATGAGATGCGATATCGCGTTTTAAGAATCATAAGAACTCTATTGCTACGATACGTAGACATCTGCAAACGCTATTTCCTTGCAAGGAAGTGTCGCATTTACATTCATTTGAATCGTAGACGAGGAATGCATAACACTTCGCAATGAATATTATATCTTATCAGGAAAAAAAGATGTGAGAAGCATTATCTCGTTTTAAGAATCATATGAACTCCATTGCTACGATACGTAGACATCTGCAGACGCTATTTCCTAGCAAGGAAGTGTCGCATTTACATTCATTTGAAGTGTAGACGAGGAATACATAGCACTTCGCAAATCATACTATATCTTACCAAGAGACATAGAAATGAGATACGATATTGCGTTTTAAGAAGTATTAGAACACTATTGCTACGGTACCTAGACATCTGCAGACGCTATTTCCTTGCAAGGAAGTGTCGCATTTACATTCATTTGAATCGTAGACGAGGAATGCATAACACTTCGCAAAGAATATAATATCTTATCATGAGACATAGATAAGAGATGCAATATCTCGTTTTAAGAAGCATTTGAACTCTATTGCTTCGATACGTAGACATCTGCAAACGCTATTTCCTAGCAACGAAGTGTCGCATTTACATTCATTTGAAGTGTAGACGAAGACAACATAACACTTCGCAAATCATATTATATCTTACAATGAAACATAGAAATGAGATGCGATATCGCGTTTTAAGAGCCATTAGAACTCTATTGCTACGATACCTATACATCAGCAGACGCTATTTCCTAGCAAGGTAGTGTCGCATTTACATTCATTTGAAGTGTAGACAAGGAATACATAACACTTCGCACATCATATTATATCTTACCATGAAACATAGAAATGAGATGCGATATCGCGTTTTAAGAAGCATTAGAACACTATTGCTACGATAGGTAGAAATTTGCAAACGCTATTTCCTAGCAAAGAAGTGTCGCATTTACATTCATTTGAAGTGTAGACGAGGAATACATAACACTTCGCAAATCATATTATATCTTACCATGAAACATTGAAATGAGATGCGATATCGCGTTTTAAGAAGCATTAGAACTCTATTGCTTCGATACGTAGACATCTGGAAACGCTATTTCCTTGCAAGGTAGTGTCGCATATACATTCATTTGAATCGTAGACTAGCAATGCATAACACTTCGCAAAGAATATAATATCTTATCATGAGACATAGATAAGAGATGCAATATCTCGTTTTAAGAAGCATTTCAACTCTATTGCTTCGATACGTAGACATCTGCAAACGTTATTTCCTAGCAACGAAGTGTCGCATTTACATTCATTTGAAGTGTAGACGAGGACTACATAACACTTCGCAAATCATATTATATCTTACCATGAAACATAGAAATGAGATGCGATATCGCGTTTTAAGAGCCATTAGAACTCTATTGCTACGATACCTATACATCTGCAGACGCTATTTCCTAGCAAGGTAGTGTCGCATTCACATTCATTTGAAGTATAGACGAGGAATACATAATACGTCGCGAATCATATTATATCTTACCATGAAACATAGAAATGAGATGCGATATCGCGTTTTAAGAATCATAAGAACTCTATTGCTACGATACGTAGACATCTGCAAACGCTATTTCCTTGCAAGGAAGTGTCGCATTTACATTCATTTGAATCGTAGACGAGGAATGCATAACACTTCGCAATGAATATTATATCTTATCAGGAAACATAGATATGAGAAGCAATATCTCGTTTTAAGAATCATATGAACTCTATTGCTACGATACGTAGACATCTGCAGACGCTATTTCCTAGCAAGGAAGTGTCGCATTTACATTCATTTGAAGTGTAGACGAGGAATACATAACACTTCGCAAATCATACTATATCTTACCAAGAAACATAGAAATGAGATACGATATCGCGTTTTAAGAAGTATTAGAACTCTAATGCTACGATACCTAGACATCTGCAGACGCTATTTCCTAGCAAGGAAGTGTCGTATTTACATCCATTTGAAGTGTACACGAGGAATACATAACACTTCGCAAATCATATTATATCTTACCATGAAACATAGAAATGAGATTCGATATCGCATTTTAAGAAGCATTAGGAAGCTATTGCTACGATACGTAGACATCTGCAAACGCTATTTCCTAGCGAGGAAGTATCGCATTCACATTCATTTGAATCGTAGACGAGGAATGCATAACACTTCGCAATGAATATTATATCTTATTATGAAACATGGATATGAGATGCAATATCTCGTTTTAAGAAGCATTTGAACTCTATTGCTACGATACGTAGACATCTGCAAACGCTATTTCCTTGCAAGGAAGTGTCGCATTTGCATTCATTTGAATCGTAGACGAGGAATGCATAACACTTCGCAATGAATATTATATCTTATTATGAAACATGGATATGAGATGCAATATCTCGTTTTAAGAAGCATTTGAACTCTATTGCTTCGATACGTAGACATCTGCAAACGCTATTTCCTAGCAAGGAAGTGTCGCATTTACTTGCATTTGAAGTGTAGACGAGGAATACATAACACTTCGCAAATCATATTATATCTTACCATGAAACATAGAAATGAGATTCGATATCGCATTTTAAGAAGCATTAGGAAGCTATTGCTACGATACGTAGACATCTGCAAACGCTATTTCCTAGCGAGGAAGTATCGCATTCACATTCATTTGAAGTGTAGACGAGGAATACATAACACTTCGCAAATCATGTTATATCTTACCATGAAACATAGAAATGAGATGCGATATCGCGTTTTAGGAATCATATGAACTCTACTGCTACGATACGTAGACATCTGCAATCGCTATTTCCGTGCTAGGAAGTGTCGCATTTACATTCATCTGAAGTGTAGACGAGGAATACATAACACTTCGCAAATCATATTATATCTTACCATGAAACATAGAAATGAGATGCGATATCGCGTTTTAAGAAGCATTAGAACTCTATTGCTACGATACGTAGACATCTGCAAACGCTATTTCCTTGCAAGGAAGTGTCGCATTTACATTCATTTGAATCGTAGACGAGGAATGCATAACAGTTCGCAATGAATATTATATCTTATCAAGAAACATAGATATGAGATGCAATATCTCGTTTTAAGAAGCATTTGAACTCTATTGCTTCGATGCGTAGACATCTGGAAACGCTATTTCCTAGCAAGGAAGTGTCGCATTTACATTCATTTGAAGTGTAGACGAGGAATACATAATACTTCGCAGTGAATATTACATCTTATCATGAAACATAGAAATGAGATGCGATATCTTGTTTTAAGAAGCATTTGAACTCTATTGCTTCGATACGTAGACATCTGCAAACGCTATTTCCTTGCAAGGTAGTGTCGCATTTACATTCATTTGAAGTGTAGACGTGGAATACATGACACTTCGCAAATCATATTACATCTTACCATGAAACATAGAAATGGGATGCGATATCGCGTTTTAAGAAGCATTAGAACTCTATTGCTACGATACCTAGACATCTGCAGACGCTATTTCCTAGCAAGGAAGTGTCGCATTTACATTCATTTGAAGTGTGGACGAGGAATACACAACTCTTCGCAAATCATATTATATCTTACTATGTAACATAGAAATGAGATGCGATATCGCGTTTTAAGAAGCATTAGAACCCTATTGCTACGATAGGTAGACATCTGCAAACGCTCTTTCCTAGCAAGGAAGTGTCGCATTTACATTCATTTGAAGTGTAGACGAGGAATACATAATACTTCGCAATGAATATTACATCTTATCATGAAACATAAAAATGAGATGCGATATCTTGTTTTAAGAAGCATTTCAACTCTATTGCTTCGATACGTAGACATCTGCAAACGCTATTTCCTTGCAAGGTAGTGTCGCATTTACATTCATTTGAAGTGTAGACGTGGAATACATAACACTTCGTAAATCATATTATATCTTACCATGAAACATAGAAATGAGATGCGATATCGCTATTTAAGAAGCATTAGAAATCTATTGCTACGATACGCAGACATCTGCAAACGCCATTTCCTAGCGAGCAAGTGTCGCATTCACATTCATTCGAAGTGTAGACGAGGAATACATGATTCTTCGCAAATCATATTATACCTTACCATGAAACATAGTAATGAGATGCGATATCGCGTTTTAAGAAGCATTACAAATCTACTGCTACGATACGTAGACATCTGCAAACGCTATTTCCTTGCAAGGAAGTGTCGCATTTACATTCATTTGAATCGTAGACGGGGAATGCATAACACTTCGCAATGAATATTATATCTTATCATGAAACATAGATAAGAGATGCAATACCTCTTTTTAAGAAGCATTTGAACTCTATTGCTTCGATACGTAGACATCTGCAAACGCTATTTCCTAGCAAGGAAGTGTCGCATTTACATTCATTTGAATCGTAGACGAGGAATGCATAACACTTCGCAATGAATATTATATCTTATCAAGAAACATAGATATGAGATGCAATATCTCGTTTTAAGAAGCATTTGAACTCTATTGCTTCGATACGTAGACATCTGGAAACGCTATTTCCTTGCAAGGTAGTGTCGCATTTACATTCATTTGAATCGTAGACGAGGAATGCATAACACTTCGCAAAGAATATAATATCTTATCATGAGACATAGATAAGAGATGCAATGTCTCGTTTTAAGAAGCATTTGAACTCTATTGCTTCGATACGTAGACATCTGCAAACGCTATTTCCTAGCAACGAAGTGTCGCATTTACATTCATTTGAAGTGTAGACGAGGACTACATAACACTTCGCAAATCATATTATATCTTACCATGAAACATAGAAATGAGATGCGATATCGCGTTTTAAGAAGCATTTGAACTCTATTGCTTCGATACGTAGACATCTGCAAACGCTATTTCCTAGCGAGGAAGTGTCGCATTTACATTCATTTGAGGTGTAGACGAGGAATACATAACACTTCGCAAATCATATTATATCTTACAATGAAACATAGAAATGAGATGCGATATCGCGTTTTAAGAAGCATTTGAACTCTATTGCTTCGATACGTAGACATCTGCAAACGCTATTTCCTAGCGAGGAAGTGTCGCATTTACATTCATTTGAGGTGTAGACGAGGAATACATAACACTTCGCAAATCATATTATATCTTACCATGAAACATAGAAATGAGTTCGATATCGCGTTTTAAGAAGCATTAGAAAGCTATTGCTACGATACGTAGGTATCTGCAAACGCTATTTCCTAGCGAGGAAGTATCGCATTCACATTCATTTGAAGTGTAGACGAGGAATACATAACACTTCGCAAATCATGTTATATCTTACCATGAAACATAGAAATGAGATGCGATATCGCGTTATAAGTAGCATTAGAACTCTATTGCTACGATACCTAGACATCTGCAAACGCTATTTCCTTGCAAGGTAGTATCGCATTTACATTCATTTGAAGTGTAGACGTGGAATACATGACACTTCGCAAATCATATTATATCTTACCATGAAACATAGAAATGAGATGCGATATCGCGTTTTAAGAAGCATTAGAATTCTATTGCTACGATACGTAGACATCTGCAAACGCTATTTCCTAGCGAGGAAGTGTCGCATTTACATTGATTTGAATCGTAGACGAGGAATGCATAACACTTCGCAATGAATATTATATCTTATCATGAAACATAGATATGAGATGCAATATCTCGTTTTAAGAAGCATTAGAACTCTATCCCTACGATACGTAGACATCTGCAAACGCTATTTCCTAGCGAGGAAGTGTCGCATTTACATTCATTTGAAGTGTAGACGAGGAATACATAACACTTCGCACATCATATTATATCTTACCATGAAACATAGATAAGAGATGCAACATCTCTTTTTTAAGAAGCATTTGAAATCTATTGCTTCGATACGTAGACATCTGCAAACGCTATTTCCTAGCAAGGAAGTGTCGCATTTACATTGATTTGAAGTGTAGGCGAGGATTACATAACACTTCGAAATGAATATTACATCTTATCATGGAACATAGAAATGAGATGCGATATCTTGTTTTAAGAAGCATTTGAACTCTATTGCTTCGATACGTAGACATCTGGAAACGCTATTTCCTTGCAAGGTAGTGTCGCATTTACATTCATTTGAATCGTAGACGAGGAATGCATAACACTTCGCAAAGAATATAATATCTTATCATGAGACATAGATAAGAGATGCAATGTCTCGTTTTAAGAAGCATTTGAACTCTATTGCTTCGATACGTAGACATCTGCAAACGCTATTTCCTAGCAACGAAGTGTCGCATTTACATTCATTTGAAGTGTAGACGAGGACTACATAACACTTCGCAAATCATATTATATCTGACCATGAAACATAGAAATGAGATGCGATATCGCGTTTTAAGAGCCATTAGAACTCTATTGCTACGATACGTAGACATCTGCAGACGCTATTTCCTAGCAAGGAAGTGTCGCATTTACATTCATTTGAAGTGTAGACGAGGAATACATAACACTTCGCAAATCATACTATATCTTACCATGAAACATAGAAATGAGATGCGATATCGCGTTTTAAGAATCATAAGAACTCTATTGCTACGATACGTAGACATCTGCAAACGCTATTTCCTTGCAAGGAAGTGTCGCATTTACATTCATTTGAATCGTAGACGAGGAATGCATAACACTTCGCAATGAATATTATATCTTATCAGGAAACATAGATATGAGAAGCAATATCTCGTTTTAAGAATCATATGAACTCTATTGCTACGATACGTAGACATCTGCAGACGCTATTTCCTAGCAAGGAAGTGTCGCATTTACATTCATTTGAAGTGTAGACGAGGAATACATGACACTTCGCAAATCATACTATATCTTACCAAGAAACATAGAAATGAGATACGATATCGCGTTTTAAGAAGTATTAGAACTCTAATGCTACGATACCTAGACATCTGCAAACGCTATTTCCTAGCAAGGAAGTGTCGCATTTACATCCATTTGAAGTGTACACGAGGAATACATGATACTTCGCAAATCATATTATATCTTACCATGAAAATAGAAATGAGATGCGATATCGCGTTTTAAGAAGCATTAGAACACAATTGCTACGATAGGTAGACATTTGCAAACGCTATTTCCTAGCAAAGAAGTGTCGCATTTACATTCATTTGAAGTGTAGACGAGGAATACATAACACTTCGCAAATCATATTATATCTTACCATGAAACATAGAAATGAGATGCGATATCGCGTTTTAAGAAGCATTTGAACTCTATTGCTTCGATACGTAGACATCTGCAAACGCTATTTCCTAGCGAGGAAGTGTCGCATTTACATTCATTTGAGGTGTAGACGAGGAATACATAACACTTCGCAAATCATATTATATCTTACCATGAAACATAGAAATGAGTTCGATATCGCGTTTTAAGAAGCATTAGAAAGCTATTGCTACGATACGTAGGTATCTACAAACGCTATTTCCCTAGCGAGGAAGTATCGCATTCACATTCATTTGAAGTGTAGACGAGGAATACATAACACTTCGCAAATCATGTTATATCTTACCATGAAACATAGAAATGAGATGCGATATCGCGTTATAAGTAGCATTAGAACTCTATTGCTACGATACCTAGACATCTGCAAACGCTATTTCCTTGCAAGTGTCACGTCCGAGGTGCGGTTGCGCTCGCAACGGTGGCACAAAGTCGTAACCGTTCCCGAAAATAACGCGAATTGCGTCCGGACCGGGTTCGTTGGCGTTTCGGACTCGAAAAACAGTAATTAACACTAAACTTACCTTGCGAAGGCTTGATTCCGCTGTCTGATTTCTCTTTCTAGGTACCTGGAGCGCCTTGGATCCGCAACCGTGATGGCGGCGGGCGTACGGCTGGAACGGAGGTACGGGTCGTGCGGCGAAGGAAACCTCCTTCACAGTGCCAGGACTCGAACGCAGGAAATTGAATATTCTGGTGCATCACCCACGTATTCCCGAGCGAGACGACGAATAAACTCTCTCCTCCCCGCGCGTCGTGTACGCTTTGTCGGAGGTGCAAGGCTCGTCGAGAATACTTGAACTTCGGTCGAGTACGGCGCGGCTAAGCGTTGGTTCGCTCTAGCTTACCGGGATCAACCTGGGCGCAAGATATTCTGTATACGGTAGAAGTGAGGATGGAGCAACTAAGCGCTGGTTCGCTCTAGTCGTCGAGCCTCAAGACTATCGCAGATGAGATATAGAAATAGAATAATCGGCGAGCGTACCCGTGGAGTAGAATTAAGGAATTGTATTTGGACTCGAATAAAGATACTTTGAATCTGGTAAAAATAAACTATATTCTATGATTTCACTATACTAAATACACTTGACTAAATTCTAAGTTACTGACTAGCGATTACAATGAGAATTAGAAATAGTATAAGGTATCGAATTGGACTCCGCTATGGGAGTATGGATAGAGACGAATGCATTAGAGCTAATTGCTCGTTGCGAATGAGCCTATTGCTCGGATCGGAGGTGCATCGTTCGATCGGTAGATAGCTGAGGTTAGAACTCCTCGGTTCGGGAGATGAGATACCAACTCTCCAGTTCGGAGATGAGATTGGAACTCCTCCGTTCGGAGGCGAGATTGGAACTCTCCGGTTCGGAGATGAGACGCGAACTGACTCTCGGATCTCGCGTCCGCGACTCCTCGGGTCGCGCGGCGCGCGAGTCGCTGGGCCCTCGCGGTGGGGCGGACGGTCGGAGTAGGGCGGCCGCTCGGCCCCTCGTGGTGGGGCGGCCAGTTCGGAGTGGGGCGTCGGCCCGCGTTAAGCGTGAGCCGCGAGCGTCGAGTGTGCGCGCGAGTGCAACGGAACAATAACCGTGCATGAATAAATATATATACATATATTCACTTAAATCTAGGTGTGTGTTGGTGTGTATGTACATAGGTGAGTCAAGTGTGCTTATTTCTAATCCCCACATGTACGAGAAGTACGTATAGGGCTTCGTGATTGCTGGGGATTCGACCCAGTACGTGTCGGAGAGCTCCTCGCCCTCGTTAATACGGGGTGAAGTCCTCCCCCTCGTGTGTGGAGATCGCGCGTGGGCGCGGCATGCTGCATCCCCTCTTCCCTCTCGTACCTTTGTCTCCTTCTGTAAGGGACGGCGAGTCGGCGGGTGGCCCGTGTGCAGAGGGCTCCGGATCGGATCAGGATGCTGGGGATGATGAGGTGGACGCCGGAGGGTGGCAGGCGGTACGCCTGACGTTACACCACCCCCCTTGGAAAAAGAATCTCGGCCATGCCGAGATCTCTTGTCTGTTGGGTAGATTTCGGGATGCTGGATCCTTCTCTTGGTCCTGTCGGCTGGATGCTGCGGAATCTGTGGTTTTTCGCCTGGTTGATCCTGGCGATAACGTTTTGGAGTTTGGACCGTGGCTGCGGGCTTCCTTCGGATTACAGGCACTTTCGTCGCTTTCACTTTCAGCGTTCGTTTGAATGTCACTGCTCTCACTGGCTTCATTTTCAGTTTTCGCACTTTTCCTTTCACTAGCATCCCACACTCTGCATACTATGCATTCGTTTACAAATTTTGATTTTGTTCGTATGAACACTTTTATGGCGCCCTTTTACATTCAGCTTAACATTACAGTTGCCCAAAATTTCGAGGATACTCGGTACGGTCCAGAATACTGTGCCTGGAACTTATGTTTGTTCGGCTCTTTTAAAAGATAGACCCATTGGCCTACCTCGAAGTTTTGGACATTGAGATTTCGGTCATAATAATATTTAGAACGGCGTTTCGCATTGTCCTAGATTGGCTTTAGCCAAATCCTGAGATTTCGTGATTTTCTCCTGAAGTTGTATAAGATAGTCGCTATATGTTTCGTTATCAGAGCTGTCTTGAAAAGGAGTGGGCTGACGGCGTCTAGCTATCCTGCCGAACACTAGTTTCGTGTGGGGTGTATAATGTACCCTCGTGCACACTGGTGTTGTATGAAACATTGCATACGGTAACCAGTTCACACCCATCGTTACTCGACTCTATGTAATGCTTCAGATATTCGGCCAGGACGTGGTGAGATCGTTCAACGGACCCGTTTGTTCTGTGGATGGGAACGCAGTGAGACTTGTATTGCTTAATACGGAATTTGATTGCTATGGCTTTAATCAAGCTATTTATAAAGTTCGAACCTTGGTCCGTGAGTATGCCTTTCGGGCATCCGAACTTACAAATGAATTCTTTTATTAAGCTTCGGCAATGTCTACTGCGGTGGTGGTTTTGAGAGGAACTGCGATTGAGTATTTAGTGAGGAGATCTTGGATCGTGAGGATACTCGTATAACCGTCGGAAGTTTCGGGAAGAGGACCCATTACGTCCATTGAAATCTTATCGAATGCCCTGCCAGGGGTGTCGGTTAAAGTGAGAGGCTGTCTGGTCTTTACCCGGACCAGTTTCTCTGTCTGACAACTTTTACATTTGCCAATATATTCTTGTATTTGTGTTTTCATGTTTGGCCAAAAGTATTGTTGTCTGATGCGAGAATAAGTTTTATTAACCCCTTTGTGACCTCCCACAGGGGAGTCGTGGTTTTCTCTTATTATTTTCAGTCGCTCTTCGACCGAAGGGTTTTAATGAGCCCTGGCAGACCGTAATCTGGACAGTTGTTTCGTAGAACAGGTCCTGAAGGATTTTCTGGATTCGGGACAGGATACGGAGTCTAGATAGGTTTGTGCGATACTAAATGTTTGTAATTGTAATTCGTTTACAACGTCCGCACAAGGATCTAAATGTTTCTATTACGGTCTGGAAATTGATTGATCTGGTGGAATGTTCGACGATTGGAAGCTGGATTTGGAATTCGTTTCCGATTTGTATGACTTTGGCTTTGGTAAGAACGTGATTTTTGTTTGGAAGGAATTTTTCAGCGTTCGCTAGATCTTGGCGCCCGTGTCATAGGGTGCCCAGATTGCGTGACGAAGACAACTACATTGTCTCGTCGCGTTGATAATGCGTCACGGCTGAAATTAACAGAGGTTCGCGTCGGAAAAATTCATTTGGAGCAGGAGTATAAAAGTCGGTGCTGTCGCTGGCGACTTGCGGAGGTGGTGCTGTGTTGGTACGGAAGGACGTGCCTGGAGTCGGTAATTCAGGTTCTGATGTTACCGGAGTAGGAGGAGGCGCTAGTGTGGTATACTTTTTTACGGGTTTCCGGAGGCACATCGAAGATGTCGTCCTCCGAGTTTTCTGAATACGAGAGCGGAAAAATTTGAGCGGGATTCCGCGACAATGCGTCCGCATTAAGGTTCGTTTTTCCACTTTTATAGACCATCTCGTAGTCAAATTCCGCTAACTTAAGCCTCCACCGTACGAGTCTACTTGACGGGTCCTTGACCGAATTCATCCACACTAACGGTCGATGGTCGGTAACGAGTTTGAATTGATTACCGTATATGTATGACGAAAGTAATGGACGGCGTAGACAATCGCCAGACACTCCTTCTCGATCGTGGAGTAGTTTTTCTCCGCAGCGTTTAACAGTCGCGACGTGTACGCGATTGGCAAGTCGCGGCCTATTGGTCCTTGACTCAAGATAGCACCAATAGCTTCGGCGGACGCGTCGGTCGTTATCACGAATGGTTGTTTAAAGTTGGGGTACTGCAAGATAGGCGCTTCGCATAGGCAATCTCGGAGTTTGACGAATGAATTCTCTTGCTCGTTACGCCATACAAAGGGCGCGTCCTTTTTTAACAAATTCGTTAGAGGCTTAGCAATGTTAGAAAAATTTGCGATGAACCGCCTGTAGTACCCCGCGAGCCCGAGGAATTGTTTGATCTGTTTCGCGTTGCGCGGGCGCGAAAATTTTTGACGGCGCTAATTTTCGCAGGGTCAGGTTTTACACCGTGCTCACTGATAATATGACCCAAATAGCTTACTTCTCTCCTCAAGAATTCGCACTTATCCGGCTGCAATACTAAATTAGCTTCTTTAGAGCCGTTGAGTTAATTTCTCGAATTTAAGTCGATGTTCTTGAAGAGAGCTAGCGTAGATAACAATGTCGTCCAAATAGGACGAAAATTTCGTTCCCTGGAGACCGGACAGGACATTGTCCATAAGTCGTTGGAACGTCGCTGCGCATTTTTTAATCCGAATGGCATTCTTTTAAATTCATAATGCCCGTGAGGCGTCGAAAAGCGGTTTTGGGAGCATCGGCGGGCTCCATTGGGATCTGGTGAAATCCGCTCGCGAGATCGAATGTACTAAAATACTTCGCGCTCCCGAGCTGATCAAGTATCTCGGTAATGCAAGGGAGGATAGGCATCGGCGACAGATTTCTCATTGAGTGCGCGGTAGTCGATGACGACGCGCCATTGCTTGTTGCCCAAGGAGTCCGGTTTCTTTGGGACAACCCACAATGGCGAATTATATGGCGATTAGATGGAGAGATGACACCATTTTGTAAAAATTTGTCGACTTGTCGTCGAATCTCCTCCTTATGAGCCTGGTGGAAACGGTATTGTTTCACATTGACGGGGCGGTCGTCGACGGTTGGAATCTTGTGCGTGGTTGCTGACGTATGTCTAATTTATCCCCCTTTGAACGAGACGGACGACGTGCTCTCTTTCCTCTGCGTTGAGGTGGTCGAGACGGAGGAGACTAAGAAGTCGATCTAGACGAGATTTCGAAGGATTGGCGGATTTCGATGTTTGTTTTAACGGCGACTGTTGTACATTATTTTTAACCGCCTGAGCATAGGAGATTTGCTGAACATTCGCGATTTTGCAACGCGAAGGAGGAGTTTCGATTGTCGAGTATGGTGTCTGACTCGAGAAAGAAATAGAAGTTTTCCCTTTTTGGGATGAGCCGATCGGTACGGCGGATACGTTGGATCTAGTAGATTTAGAAAAAGCCGGATACAGCGACGGACTATCCTCCTTATGGAGGGGAGTCATGATTTGCGCGGGCTCAAGTACGATTTCTGGTAACGCGATTTCGACGGCGCGGTCGGATGAATTAATTATTCGAGTTACCGCTTTGCCCCGAATTACTCTGACGAGAGCGTTTCCGAAAAATATACCCGGCGCAAGATCGATACGAGGAATTATACCTTCCGCGAGGTTCGAATTAACTACGCGGACCTTGATACCGATATTTGATCTCGGCGGAATGGAGATACGGTCTCCTGACTTCGGAGAAGCTGCTTTGTCTTGCGTTCGAAGCTTCGATTTCGTTGCTGCATCACGTTTCAGCGGAGGCGATGATTTACGCGGCGGGCGCGGCGGCGGAGGGGGAATAGATTCCGTGCGCGGCGCTTGTTTACGTTTCGGCGATAGGAGAGGCTTTATTTTCGAGTCCGGTGACGGTTCCTCGAGTGCTTCGATATCGTCTTCGAAAGGAATTCTCTTACCATTCCATTTGATTATTTTATTTGGAAAAGAGATTTCTGCGTCCATACAGAACCCGGAGCCGAGGATCCCGCTTGGTTTAAGGGGAAAATCATCCTCGACCACATTAAAAGGAACGACGCGACCGAAAATGACAAGATTCACCGTCCCTAAGGTTGCGGTTTTGCCATCGGTTACCCCTGTTATTATGACGATCTCGGACTTATCGATTCGCGCGGATGCTTTTAGAGCCGAACGTTTTATAATATTTATTTCCGCCCCAGTGTCCACCATGAAGCGAGTTGGTGAAATTAGAAGATCGGATTTTAAAATTACGTTTGGCGTGCTAGTTTTTCCGGTTATGTTTATCGCGGCGTTTCGTCGATTTCCGCGTTGGAGTTGTTCGCGGCGAGAGGACGGACTTGGTGCGCGGCCTCGCCACCTGTCTCGCGGCGGGTGCGGAGGCCATTGTCGTTTCCCGAATTTTTATTTACCGCGTTGTTGTACTGCCTTTTTCGGCACTCGCCTATTTCGTGCCCCGGGGTCTTGCAATAGCGACAAAATTTGGGCGCGTCCCTGGCTACGATTTGTCTCGGTTGTTCGTACGCGGGGCCTCGAGTAGGAGGCGGTACGTCCCTGGATCGCAAGTATTCCTGCGGTCGGTACGGCGATGGCGGTCTGAGCCGACACTCGGTCGCGTAATGTCCGATATTATTGCATTTTCGGCAAATAATTTCGGCTGGTTTTTCGCGCGATTCTGGTCGCGCGACACGCGATCTACCTAGTCGGTTGCAATCACGTTCATGCATTTGATAGAGCTCCCGCGCTCGAGCGAACGTTTCTCGCAATGTACCGAATGAATTTACCGTCATCTGCATTCGAATTTCCGGAATGAGACCGTCTTTAAAACATTGTAATGTGAGCGCGTCTACGTCATCGAGCGATTCCGGTGTGTCTCGTCGAGCAAGCCTTTCGCAATCAATTATGGCGGTTCTAAGATCTTTTACTCGACCGATGTAATCTAGAATGTGCTCGTTCGCGCGCATAAATATATTAGCAAGTTCACCCCGATAATGATGAGCTGATTTTACGGAGCAAAAAGTGCTGCGAAGAACGTCCGTTAATTCGAGTATTGTGTAACACGGCTCGTCTTCTAGCGCGGCGTAGGCACGACCCTTGAGTTTTCCCTTAAGCAGGCGTGTGAAAGTTCGCTCGCACCCATTAGGGATAAGCTCATAAGCGCGTTTACACGCTCGGGTAAACTGAAGAATTGGAATGTTCTGACCATCGAATGTCGGCACGGCTTCGAGGGCCTGCTTAAGCGATAGCTCGTCGTGTTGCGAACTATTTGTATTAAAATCGGAGCTCGAATTATGTCCGGAAAGCGGATTTCCCCGAGGAATATCCAGAGAAACGGTATCGTCGCGCGTTAAATCAGGCGTTCTGCGGATAGATTCTATTTCACGACGTAGAATTTCTATTTGCTGGAGCAACGCGGCATTACTAGGATCGGTCGTTTTCGTATTTTTCGCGGAAGTATTTTGTTGCGCGGTACTAGGAAGAGGCTCGGAGATAGCGTCTTGGAAGTCGAGCGTTCTGCTAGTGCGTTTTTCGCGTTCGGAATCGGCCATCGCGGCGGCTCGCTGTGTCTGCTGGCGCGTTTTTGTCGGAGTCCGGGTTGCCATATCTAGTTTCGCGGTTCCTTTCGGCGGAATTTCCGGAGGAAACGCGGGGCTATCCCACCGCTGTCACCAAAAATAACTTTCGTGTCACGTCCCGAGGTGCGGTTGCGCTCGCAACGGTGGCACAAAGTCGTAACCGTTCCCGAAAATAACGCGAATTGCGTCCGGACCGGGTTCGTTGGCGTTTCGGACTCGATAAAACAGTAATTAACACTAAACTTACCTTGCGAAGGCTTGATTCCGCTGTCTGATTTCTCTTTCTAGGTACCTGGAGCGCCTTGGATCCGCAACCGGGATGGCGGCGGCGTACGGCTGGAACGGAGGTACGGGTCGTGCGGCGAAGGAAACCTCCTTCACAGGTGCCAGGACTCGAACGCAGGAAATTGAATATTCTGGTGCATCACCCACGTATTCCCGAGCGAGACGACGAATAAACTCTCTCCTCCCCGCGCGTCGTGTACGCTTTGTCGGAGGTGCAAGGCTCGTCGAGAATACTTGAACTTCGGTCGAGTACGGCGCGGCTAAGCGTTGGTTCGCTCTAGCTTACCGGGATCAACCTGGGCGCAAGATATTCTGTATACGGTAGAAGTGAGGATGGAGCAACTAAGCGCTGGTTCGCTCTAGTCGTCGAGCCTCAAGACTATCGCAGATGAGATATAGAAATAGAATAATCGCGAGCGTACCCGTGGAGTAGAATTAAGGAATTGTATTTGGACTCGAATAAAGATACTTTGAATCTGGTAAAAATAAACTATATTCTATGATTTCACTATACTAAATACACTTGACTAAATTCTAAGTTACTGACTAGCGATTACAATGAGAATTAGAAATAGTATAAGGTATCGAATGGACTCCGCTATGGGAGTATGGATAGAGACGAATGCATTAGAGCTAATTGCTCGTTGCGAATGAGCCTATTGCTCGGATCGGAGGTGCATCGTTCGGATGCTGGGTTAGAACTCCTCGGTTCGGAGATGAGATACCAACTCTCCAGTTCGGAGATGAGATTGGAACTCCTCCGTTCGGAGGCGAGATTGGAACTCTCCGGTTCGGAGATGAGACGCGAACTGACTCTCGGATCTCGCGTCCGCGACCTCCTCGGGTCGCGCGGCGCGCGAGTCGCTGGGCCCTCGCGGTGGGGCGGACGGTCGGAGTAGGGCGGCCGCTCGGCCCTCGTGGTGGGGCGGCCGTTCGGAGTGGGGCGCGGCCCGCGTTAAGCGTGAGCCGCGAGCGTCGAGTGTGCGCGCGAGTGCAACGGAACATAACCGTGCATGAATAAAATATATACATATATTCACTTAAATCTAGGTGTGTGTTGGTGTGTATGTACATAGGTGAGTAGTGTGCTTATTCTAATCCCACATGTACGAGAAGTACGTATAGGGCTTCGTGATTGCTGGGGATTCGACCCAGTACGTGTCGGAGAGCTCCTCGCCCTCGTAATACGGGGTGAAGTCCTCCCCCTCGTGTGTGGAGATCGCGCGTGGGCGCGGCATGCTGCATCCCTCTTCCCTCTCGTACCTTTGTCTCCTTCTGTAGGGACGGCGAGTCGGCGGGTGGCCCGTGTGCAGGGGCTCCGGATACGGATGCTGGGGATGATGAGGTGGACGCCGGAGGGTGGCAGGCGGTACGCCTGACGTTACACAAGGTAGTATCGCATTTACATTCATTTGAAGTGTAGACGTGGAATACATGACACTTCGCAAATCATATTATATCTTACCATGAAACATAGAAATGAGATGCGATATCGCGTTTTAAGAAGCATTAGAATTCTATTGCTACGATACGTAGACATCTGCAAACGCTATTTCCTAGCGTGGAAGTGTCGCATTTACATTGATTTGAATCGTAGACGAGGAATGCATAACACTTCGCAATGAATATTATATCTTATCATGAAACATAGATATGAGATGCAATATCTCGTTTTAAGAAGCATTAGAACTCTATCCCTACGATACGTAGACATCTGCAAACGCTATTTCCTTGCAAGGAAGTGTCGCATTTACATTCATTTGAAGTGTAGACGAGGAATACATAACACTTCGCACATCATATTATATCTTACCATGAAACATAGAAATGAGATGCGATATCGCGTTTTAAGAAGCATTAGAACTCTATTGCTACGATAGGTAGACATTTGCAGACGCTATTTCCTAGCGAGGAAGTGTCGCATTTACATTCATTTGAAGTGTAGACGAGGGATACATGACACTTCGCAAATCATATTATATCTTACCATGAAACATAGATAAGAGATGCAACATCTCTTTTTTAAGAAGCATTTGAAATCTATTGCTTCGATACGTAGACATCTGCAAACGCTATTTCCTAGCAAGGAAGTGTCGCATTTACATTGATTTGAAGTGTAGGCGAGGATTACATAACACTTCGAAATGAATATTACATCTTATCATGGAACATAGAAATGAGATGCGATATCTTGTTTTAAGAAGCATTTGAACTCTATTGCTTCGATACGTAGACATCTGGAAACGCTATTTCCTTGCAAGGTAGTGTCGCATTTACATTCATTTGAATCGTAGACGAGGAATGCATAACACTTCGCAAAGAATATAATATCTTATCATGAGACATAGATAAGAGATGCAATATCTCGTTTTAAGAAGCATTTGAACTCTATTGCTTCGATACGTAGACATCTGCAAACGCTATTTCCTAGCAACGAAGTGTCGCATTTACATTCATTTGAAGTGTAGACGAGGACTACATAACACTTCGCAAATCATATTATATCTGACCATGAAACATAGAAATGAGATGCGATATCGCGTTTTAAGAGCCATTAGAACTCTATTGCTACGATACGTAGACATCTGCAGACGCTATTTCCTAGCAAGGAAGTGTCGCATTTACATTCATTTGAAGTGTAGACGAGGAATACATAACACTTCGCAAATCATACTATATCTTACCATGAAACATAGAAATGAGATGCGATATCGCGTTTTAAGAATCACAAGAACTCTATTGCTACGATACGTAGACATCTGCAAACGCTATTTCCTTGCAAGGAAGTGTCGCATTTACATTCATTTGAATCGTAGACGAGGAATGCATAACACTTCGCAATGAATATTATATCTTATCAGGAAACATAGATATGAGAAGCAATATCTCGTTTTAAGAATAATATGAACTCTATTGCTACGATACGTAGACATCTGCAGACGCTATTTCCTAGCAAGGAAGTGTCGCATTTACATTCATTTGAAGTGTAGACGAGGAATACATGACACTTCGCAAATCATACTATATCTTACCAAGAAACATAGAAATGAGATACGATATCGCGTTTTAAGAAGTATTAGAACTCTAATGCTACGATACCTAGACATCTGCAAACGCTATTTCCTAGCAAGGAAGTGTCGCATTTACATCCATTTGAAGTGTACACGAGGAATACATGATACTTCGCAAATCATATTATATCTTACCATGAAACATAGAAATGAGATGCGATATCGCGTTTTAAGAAGCATTAGAACACAATTGCTACGATAGGTAGACATTTGCAAACGCTATTTCCTAGCAAAGAAGTGTCGCATTTACATTCATTTGAAGTGTAGACGAGGAATACATAACACTTCGCAAATCATATTATATCTTACCATGAAATATTGAAATGAGATGCGATATCGCGTTTTAAGAAGCATTAGAACTCTATTGCTACGATACGTAGACATCTGCAAACGCTATTTCCTCGCAAGGAAGTGTCGCATTTACATTCATTTGAATCGTAGACGAGGAATGCATAACACTTCGCAATGAATATTATATCTTATTATGAAACATGGATATGAGATGCAATATCTCGTTTTAAGAAGCATTTGAACTCTATTGCTACGATACGTAGACATCTGCAAACGCTATTTCCTTGCAAGGAAGTGTCGCATTTGCATTCATTTGAATCGTAGACGAGGAATGCATAACACTTCGCAATGAATATTATATCTTATTATGAAACATGGATATGAGATGCGATATCGCGTTTTAAGAGCCATTAGAACTCTATTGCTACGATACCTATACATCAGCAGACGCTATTTCCTAGCAAGGTAGTGTCGCATTTACATTCATTTGAAGTGTAGACGAGGAGTACATAACACTTCGCACATCATATTATATCTTACCATGAAACATAGAAATGAGATGCGATATCGCGTTTTAAGAAGCATTAGAACACTATTGCTACGATAGGTAGAAATATGCAAACGCTATTTCCTTGCAAGGAAGTGTCGCATTTACATCCATTTGAATTGTAGACGAGGAATACATGACACTTCGCAAATCATATTATATCTTACCATGAAACATTGAAATGAGATGCGATATCGCGTTTTAAGAAGCATTAGAACTCTATTGCTACGATACGTAGACATCTGCAAACGCTATTTCCTTGCAAGGAAGTGTCGCATTTACATTCATTTGAATCGTAGACGAGGAATGCATAACACTTCGCAATGAATATTATATCTTATTATGAAACATGGATATGAGATGCAATATCTCGTTTTAAGAAGCATTAGAACTCTATTGCTACGATACCTAGACATCTGCAGACGCTATTTGCTAGCAAGGAAGTGTCCCATTTACATTCATTTGAAGTGTACACGAGGAATACATGATACTTCGCAAATCATATTATATCTTACCATGAAACATAGAAATGAGATGCGATATCGCGTTTTAAGAAGCATTAGAACACTATTGCTACGATAGGTAGACATTTGCAAACGCTATTTCCTAGCAAAGGAGTGTCGCATTTACATTCATTTGAAGTGTAGACGAGGAATACATAACACTTCGCAAATCATATTATATCTTACCATGAAATATTGAAATGAGATGCGATATCGCGTTTTAAGAAGCATTAGAACTCTATTGCTACGATACGTAGACATCTGCAAACGCTATTTCCTCGCAAGGAAGTGTCGCATTTACATTCATTTGAATCGTAGACGAGGAATGCATAACACTTCGCAATGAATATTATATCTTATTATGAAACATGGATATGAGATGCAATATCTCGTTTTAAGAAGCATTTGAACTCTATTGCTACGATACGTAGACATCTGCAAACGCTATTTCCTTGCAAGGAAGTGTCGCATTTGCATTCATTTGAATCGTAGACGAGGAATGCATAACACTTCGCAATGAATATTATATCTTATTATGAAACATGGATATGAGATGCAATATCTCGTTTTAAGAAGCATTTGAACTCCATTGCTTCGATACGTAGACATCTGCAAACGCTATTTCCTAGCAAGGAAGTGTCGCATTTACTTTCATTTGAAGTGTAGACGAGGAATACATAACACTTCGCAAATCATATTATATCTTACCATGAAACATAGAAATGAGATGCGATATCGCGTTTTAAGAGCCATTAGAACTCTATTGCTACGATACCTATACATCAGCAGACGCTATTTCCTAGCAAGGTAGTGTCGCATTTACATTCATTTGAAGTGTAGACGAGGAGTACATAACACTTCGCACATCATATTATATCTTACCATGAAACATAGAAATGAGATGCGATATCGCGTTTTAAAAAGCATTAGAACACTATTGCTACGATAGGTAGAAATTTGCAAACGCTATTTCCTTGCAAGGAAGTGTCCCATTTACATTCATTTGAAGTGTACACGAGGAATACATGATACTTCGCAAATCATATTATATCTTACCATGAAACATAGAAATGAGATGCGATATCGCGTTTTAAGAAGCATTAGAACACTATTGCTACGATAGGTAGACATTTGCAAACGCTATTTCCTAGCAAAGGAGTGTCGCATTTACATTCATTTGAAGTGTAGACGAGGAATACATAACACTTCGCAAATCATATTATATCTTACCATGAAATATTGAAATGAGATGCGATATCGCGTTTTAAGAAGCATTAGAACTCTATTGCTACGATACGTAGACATCTGCAAACGCTATTTCCTCGCAAGGAAGTGTCGCATTTACATTCATTTGAATCGTAGACGAGGAATGCATAACACTTCGCAATGAATATTATATCTTATTATGAAACATGGATATGAGATGCAATATCTCGTTTTAAGAAGCATTAGAACTCTATTGCTACGATACGTAGACATCTGCAAACGCTATTTCCTTGCAAGGAAGTGTCGCATTTGCATTCATTTGAATCGTAGACGAGGAATGCATAACACTTCGCAATGAATATTATATCTTATTATGAAACATGGATATGAGATGCAATATCTCGTTTTAAGAAGCATTTGAACTCTATTGCTACCATACGTAGACATCTGCAAACGCTATTTCCTTGCAAGGAAGTGTGGCATTTGCATTCATTTGAATCGTAGACGAGGAATGCATAACACTTCGCAATGAATATTATATCTTATTATGAAACATGGATATGAGATGCAATATCTCGTTTTAAGAAGCATTTGAACTCTATTGCTTCGATACGTAGACATCTGCAAACGCTATTTCCTAGCAAGGAAGCGTCGCATTTACTTTCATTTGAAGTGTAGACGAGGAATACATAACACTTCGCAAATCATATTATATCTTACCATGAAACATAGAAATGAGATGCGATATCGCGTTTTAAGAGCCATTAGAACTCTATTGCTACGATACCTATACATCAGCAGACGCTATTTCCTAGCAAGGTAGTGTCGCATTTACATTCATTTGAAGTGTAGACGAGGAGTACATAACACTTCGCACATCATATTATATCTTACCATGAAACATAGAAATGAGATGCGATATCGCGTTTTAAGAAGCATTAGAATTCTATTGCTACGATACGTGGACATCTGCAAACGCTATTTCCTAGCGAGGAAGTGTCGCATTCACATTCATTTGAAGTATAGACGAGGAATACATAATACGTCGCGAATCATATTATATCTTACCATGAAACATAGAAATGAGATGCGATATCGCGTTTTAAGAATCATAAGAACTCTATTGCTACGATACGTAGACATCTGCAAACGCAATTTCCTTACAAGGAAGTGTCGCATTTACATTGATTTGAATCGTAGACGAGGAATGCATAACACTTCGCAATGAATATTATATCTTATCATGAAACATAGATATGAGATGCAATATCTCGTTTTAAGAAGCATTAGAACTCTATCCCTACGATACGTAGACATCTGCAAACGCTATTTCCTTGCAAGGAGGTGTCGCATTTACATTCATTTGAAGTGTAGACGAGGAATACATAACACTTCGCACATCATATTATATCTTACCATGAAACATAGAAATGAGATGCGATATCGCGTTTTAAGAAGCATTAGAACTCTATTGCTACGATAGGTAGACATTTGCAGACGCTATTTCCTAGCGAGGACGTGTCGCATTTACATTCATTTGAAGTGTAGACGAGGGATACATGACACTTCGCAAATCATATTATATCTTACCATGAAACATAGATAAGAGATGCAATATCTCTTTTTTAAGAAGCATTTGAACTCTATTGCTTCGATACGTAGACATCTGCAAACGCTATTTCCTAGCAAGGAAGTGTCGCATTTACATTGATTTGAAATGTAGGCGAGGATTACTTAACACTTCGCAATGAATATTACATCTTATCATGAAACATAGAAATGAGATGCGATACCTTGTTTTAAGAAGCATTTGAACTCTATTGCTTCGATACGTAGACATCTGGAAACGCTATTTCCTTGCAAGGTAGTGTCGCATTTACATTCATTTGAATCGTAGACGAGCAATGCATAACACTTCGCAAAGAATATAATATCTTATCATGAGACATAGATAAGAGATGCAATATCTCGTTTTAAGAAGCATTTCAACTCTATTGCTTCGATACGTAGACATCTGCAAGCGCTATTTCCTAGCAACGAAGTGTCGCATTTACATTCATTTGAAGTGTAGACGAGGACTACATAACACTTCGCAAATCATATTACATCTTACCATGAAACATAGAAATGAGATGCGATATCGCGTTTTAAGAGCCATTAGAACTCTATTGCTACGATACGTAGACATCTGCAGACGCTATTTCCTAGCAAGGAAGTGTCGCATTTACATTCATTTGAAGTGTAGACGAGGAATACATAACACTTCGCAAATCATACTATATCTTACCATGAAACATAGAAATGAGATGTGATATCGCGTTTTAAGAATCATAAGAACTCTATTGCTACGATACGTAGACATCTGCAAACGCTATTTCCTTGCAAGGAAGTGTCGCATTTACATTCATTTGAATCGTAGACGAGGAATGCATAACACTTCGCAATGAATATTATATCTTATCAGGAAACATAGATATGAGAAGCAATATCTCGTTTTAAGAATCATATGAACTCTATTGCTACGATACGTAGACATCTGCAGACGCTATTTCCTAGCAAGGAAGTGTCGCATTTACATTCATTTGAAGTGTAGACGAGGAATACATGACACTTCGCAAATCATACTATATCTTACCAAAAAACATAGAAATGAGATACGATATCGCGTTTTAAGAAGT
Source organism: Xylocopa sonorina (assembly GCF_050948175.1). Classification (NCBI taxonomy): domain Eukaryota; kingdom Metazoa; phylum Arthropoda; class Insecta; order Hymenoptera; family Apidae; genus Xylocopa; species Xylocopa sonorina. The sequence goes on along the minus strand of NW_027490899.1, from coordinate 7,569 downwards.
ATTAGAACTCTAATGCTACGATACCTAGACATCTGCAAACGCTATTTCCTAGCAAGGAAGTGTCGCATTTACATCCATTTGAAGTGTACACGAGGAATACATGATACTTCGCAAATCATATTATATCTTACCATGAAACATAGAAATGAGATGCGATATCGCGTTTTAAGAAGCATTAGAACACTATTGCTACGATAGGTAGACATTTGCAAACGCTATTTCCTAGCAAAGAAGTGTCGCATTTACATTCATTTGAAGTGTAGACGAGGAATACATAACACTTCGCAAATCATATTATATCTTACCATGAAATATTGAAATGAGATGCGATATCGCGTTTTAAGAAGCATTAGAACTCTATTGCTACGATACGTAGACATCTGCAAACGCTATTTCCTCGCAAGGAAGTGTCGCATTTACATTCATTTGAATCGTAGACGAGGAATGCATAACACTTCGCAATGAATATTATATCTTATTATGAAACATGGATATGAGATGCAATATCTCGTTTTAAGAAGCATTTGAACTCTATTGCTACGATACGTAGACATCTACAAACGCTATTTCCTTGCAAGGAAGTGTCGCATTTGCATTCAATTGAATCGTAGACGAGGAATGCATAACACTTCGCAATGAATATTATATCTTATTATGAAACATGGATATGAGATGCAATATCTCGTTTTAAGAAGCATTTGAACTCTATTGCTTCGATACGTAGACATCTGCAAACGCTATTTCCTAGCAAGGAAGTGTCGCATTTACTTTCATTTGAAGTGTAGACGAGGAATACATAACACTTCGCAAATCATATTATATCTTACCATGAAACATAGAAATGAGATGCGATATCGCGTTTTAAGAGCCATTAGAACTCTATTGCTACGATACCTATACATCAGCAGACGCTATTTCCTAGCAAGGTAGTGTCGCATTTACATTCATTTGAAGTGTAGACGAGGAGTACATAACACTTCGCACATCATATTATATCTTACCATGAAACATAGAAATGAGATGCGATATCGCGTTTTAAGAAGCATTAGAACACTATTGCTACGATAGGTAGAAATTTGCAAACGCTATTTCCTTGCAAGGAAGTGTCGCATTTACATTCATTTGAAGTGTAGACGAGGAATACATGACACTTCGCAAATCATATTATATCTTACCATGAAACATGGATATGAGATGCAATATCTCGTTTTAAGAAGCATTTGAACTCTATTGCTACCATACGTAGACATCTGCAAACGCTATTTCCTTGCAAGGAAGTGTGGCATTTGCATTCATTTGAATCGTAGACGAGGAATGCATAACACTTCGCAATGAATATTATATCTTATTATGAAACATGGATATGAGATGCAATATCTCGTTTTAAGAAGCATTTGAACTCTATTGCTTCGATACGTAGACATCTGCAAACGCTATTTCCTAGCAAGGAAGTGTCGCATTTACTTTCATTTGAAGTGTAGACGAGGAATACATAACACTTCGCAAATCATGTTATATCTTACCATGAAACATAGAAATGAGATGCGATATCGCGTTATAAGTAGCATTAGAACTCTATTGCTACGATACCTAGACATCTGCAAACGCTATTTCCTTGCAAGGTAGTATCGCATTTACATTCATTTGAAGTGTAGACGTGGAATACATGACTCTTCGCAAATCATATTATATCTTACCATGAAACATAGAAATGAGATGCGATATCGCGTTTTAAGAAGCATTAGAATTCTATTGCTACGATACGTGGACATCTGCAAACGCTATTTCCTAGCGAGGAAGTGTCGCATTCACATTCATTTGAAGTATAGACGAGGACATAATACGTCGCGAATCATATTATATCTTACCATGAAACATAGAAATGAGATGCGATATCGCGTTTTAAGAAGTATTAGAACTCTAATGCTACGATACCTAGACATCTGCAAACGCTATTTCCTAGCAAGGAAGTGTCGCATTTACATCCATTTGAAGTGTACACGAGGAATACATGATACTTCGCAAATCATATTATATCTTACCATGAAACATAGAAATGAGATGCGATATCGCGTTTTAAGAAGCATTAGAACACTATTGCTACGATAGGTAGACATTTGCAAACGCTATTTCCTAGCAAAGAAGTGTCGCATTTACATTCATTTGAAGTGTAGACGAGGAATACATAACACTTCGCAAATCATATTATATCTTACCATGAAATATTGAAATGAGATGCGATATCGCGTTTTAAGAAGCATTAGAACTCTATTGCTACGATACGTAGACATCTGCAAACGCTATTTCCTCGCAAGGAAGTGTCGCATTTACATTCATTTGAATCGTAGACGAGGAATGCATAACACTTCGCAATGAATATTATATCTTATTATGAAACATGGATATGAGATGCAATATCTCGTTTTAAGAAGCATTTGAACTCTATTGCTACGATACGTAGACATCTACAAACGCTATTTCCTTGCAAGGAAGTGTCGCATTTGCATTCATTTGAATCGTAGACGAGGAATGCATAACACTTCGCAATGAATATTATATCTTATTATGAAACATGGATATGAGATGCAATATCTCGTTTTAAGAAGCATTTGAACTCTATTGCTTCGATACGTAGACATCTGCAAACGCTATTTCCTAGCAAGGAAGTGTCGCATTTACTTTCATTTGAAGTGTAGACGAGGAATACATAACACTTCGCAAATCATATTATATCTTACCATGAAACATAGAAATGAGATGCGATATCGCGTTTTAAGAGCCATTAGAACTCTATTGCTACGATACCTATACATCAGCAGACGCTATTTCCTAGCAAGGTAGTGTCGCATTTACATTCATTTGAAGTGTAGACGAGGAGTACATAACACTTCGCACATCATATTATATCTTACCATGAAACATAGAAATGAGATGCGATATCGCGTTTTAAGAAGCATTAGAACACTATTGCTACGATAGGTAGAAATTTGCAAACGCTATTTCCTTGCAAGGAAGTGTCGCATTTACATTCATTTGAAGTGTAGACGAGGAATACATGACACTTCGCAAATCATATTATATCTTACCATGAAACATAGAAATGAGATGCGATATCGCGTTTTAAGAAGCATTAGAACTCTATTGCTACGATAGGTAGACATTTGCAGACGCTATTTCCTAGCGAGGAAGTGTCGCATTTACATTCATTTGAAGTGTAGACGAGGGATACATGACACTTCGCAAATCATATTATATCTTACCATGAAACATAGATAAGAGATGCAATATCTCTTTTTTAAGAAGCATTTGAACTCTATTGCTTCGATACGTAGACATGTGCAAACGCTATTTCCTAGCAAGGAAGTGTCGCATTTACATTGATTTGAAGTGTAGGCGAGGATTACTTAACACTTCGCAATGAATATTACATCTTATCATGAAACATAGAAATGAGATGCGATACCTTGTTTTAAGAAGCATTTGAACTCTATTGCTTTGATACGTAGACATCTGGAAACGCTATTTCCTTGCAAGGTAGTGTCGCATTTACATTCATTTGAATCGTAGACGAGCAATGCATAACACTTCGCAAAGAATATAATATCTTATCATGAGACATAGATAAGAGATGCAATATCTCGTTTTAAGAAGCATTTCAACTCTATTGCTTCGATACGTAGACATCTGCAAACGCTATTTCCTAGCAACGAAGTGTCGCATTTACATTCATTTGAAGTGTAGACGAGGACTACATAACACTTCGCAAATCATATTATATCTTACCATGAAACATAGAAATGAGATGCGATATCGCGTTTTAAGAGCCATTAGAACTCTATTGCTACGATACGTAGACATCTGCAGACGCTATTTCCTAGCAAGGAAGTGTCGCATTTACATTCATTTGAAGTGTAGACGAGGAATACATAACACTTCGCAAATCATACTATATCTTACCATGAAACATAGAAATGAGATGCGATATCGCGTTTTAAGAATCATAAGAACTCTATTGCTACGATACGTAGACATCTGCAAACGCTATTTCCTTGCAAGGAAGTGTCGCATTTACATTCATTTGAATCGTAGACGAGGAATGCATAACACTTCGCAATGAATATTATATCTTATCAGGAAACATAGATATGAGAAGCAATATCTCGTTTTAAGAATCATATGAACTCTATTGCTACGATACGTAGACATCTGCAGACGCCATTTCCTAGCAAGGAAGTGTCGCATTTACATTCATTTGAAGTGTAGACGTGGAATACATGACACTTCGCAAATCATACTATATCTTACCAAGAAACATAGAAATGAGATACGATATCGCGTTTTAAGAAGTATTAGAACTCTAATGCTACGATACCTAGACATCTGCAAACGCTATTTCCTAGCAAGGAAGTGTCGCATTTACATCCATTTGAAGTGTACGCGAGGAATACATGATACTTCGCAAATCATATTATATCTTACCATGGAACATAGAAATGAGATGCGATATCGCGTTTTAAGAAGCATTAGAACACTATTGCTACGATAGGTAGACATTTGCAAACGCTATTTCCTAGCAAAGAAGTGTCGCATTTACATTCATTTGAAGTGTAGACGAGGAATACATAACACTTCGCAAATCATATTATATCTTACCATGAAATATTGAAATGAGATGCGATATCGCGCTTTAAGAAGCATTAGAACTCTATTGCTACGATACGTAGACATCTGCAAACGCTATTTCCTCGCAAGGAAGTGTCGCATTTACATTCATTTGAATCGTAGACGAGGAATGCATAGCACTTCGCAATGAATATTATATCTTATTATGAATCATGGATATGAGATGCAATATCTCGTTTTAAGAAGCATTTGAACTCTATTGCTACGATACGTAGACATCTGCAAACGCTATTTCCTTGCAAGGAAGTGTCGCATTTGCATTCATTTGAATCGTAGACGAGGAATGCATAACACTTCGCAATGAATATTATATCTTATTATGAAACATGGATATGAGATGCGATATCGCGTTTTAAGAGCCATTAGAACTCTATTGCTACGATACCTATACATCAGCAGACGCTATTTCCTAGCAAGGTAGTGTCGCATTTACATTCATTTGAAGTGTAGACGAGGAGTACATAACACTTCGCACATCATATTATATCTTACCATGAAACATAGAAATGAGATGCGATATCGCGTTTTAAGAAGCATTAGAACACTATTGCTACGATAGGTAGAAATATGCAAACGCTATTTCCTTGCAAGGAAGTGTCGCATTTACATTCATTTGAATTGTAGACGAGGAATACATGACACTTCGCAAATCATATTATATCTTACCATGAAACATTGAAATGAGATGCGATATCGCGTTTTAAGAAGCATTAGAACTCTATTGCTACGATACGTAGACATCTGCAAACGCTATTTCCTTGCAAGGAAGTGTCGCATTTACATTCATTTGAATCGTAGACGAGGAATGCATAACACTTCGCAATGAATATTATATCTTATTATGAAACATGGATATGAGATGCAATATCTCGTTTTAAGAAGCATTTGAACTCTATTGCTACGATACGTAGACATCTGCAAACGCAATTTCCTTGCAAGGAAGTGTCGCATTTACATTCATTTGAATCGTAGACGAGGAATGCATAACACTTCGCAATGAATATTATATCTTATTATGAAACATGGATATGAGATGCAATATCTCGTTCTAAGAAGCATTAGAACTCTATTGCTACGATACCTAGACATCTGCAGACGCTATTTGCTAGCAAGGAAGTGTCCCATTTACATTCATTTGAAGTGTACACGAGGAATACATGATACTTCGCAAATCATATTATATCTTACCATGAAACATAGAAATGAGATGCGATATCGCGTTTTAAGAAGCATTAGAACACTATTGCTACGATAGGTAGACATTTGCAAACGCTATTTCCTTGCAAGGAAGTGTCGCATTTACATTCATTTGAAGTGTAGACGAGGAATACATGACACTTCGCAAATCATATTATATCTTACCATGAAACATTGAAATGAGATGCGATATCGCGTTTTAAGAAGCATTAGAACACTATTGCTACGATACGTAGACATCTGCAAACGCTATTTCCTTGCAAGGAAGTGTCGCATTTACATTCATTTGAATCGTAGACGAGGAATGCATAACACTTCGCAATGAATATTATATCTTATTATGAAACATGGATATGAGATGCAATATCTCGTTTTAAGAAGCATTTGAACTCTATTGCTACCATACGTAGACATCTGCAAACGCTATTTCCTTGCAAGGAAGTGTGGCATTTGCATTCATTTGAATCGTAGACGAGGAATGCATAACACTTCGCAATGAATATTATATCTTATTATGAAACATGGATATGAGATGCAATATCTCGTTTTAAGAAGCATTTGAACTCTATTGCTTCGATACGTAGACATCTGCAAACGCTATTTCCTAGCAAGGAAGTGTCGCATTTACTTTCAATTGAAGTGTAGACGAGGAATACATAACACTTCGCAAATCATGTTATATCTTACCATGAAACATAGAAATGAGATGCGATATCGCGTTATAAGTAGCATTAGAACTCTATTGCTACGATACCTAGACATCTGCAAACGCTATTTCCTTGCAAGGTAGTATCGCATTTACATTCATTTGAAGTGTAGACGTGGAATACATGACACTTCGCAAATCATATTATATCTTACCATGAAACATAGAAATGAGATGCGATATCGCGTTTTAAGAAGCATTAGAATTCTATTGCTACGATACGTAGACATCTGCAAACGCTATTTCCTAGCGAGGAAGTGTCGCATTCACATTCATTTGAAGTATAGACGAGGAATACATAATACGTCGCGAATCATATTATATCTTACCATGAAACATAGAAATGAGATGCGATATCGCGTTTTAAGAATCATAAGAACTCTATTGCTACGATACGTAGACATCTGCAAACGCAATTTCCTTACAAGGAAGTGTCGCATTTACATTGATTTGAATCGTAGACGAGGAATGCATAACACTTCGCAATGAATATTATATCTTATCATGAAACATAGATATGAGATGCAATATCTCGTTTTAAGAAGCATTAGAGCTCTATCCCTACGATACGTAGACATCTGCAAACGCTATTTCCTTGCAAGGAAGTGTCGCATTTGCATTCATTTGAAGTGTAGACGAGGAATACATAACACTTCGCACATCATATTATATCTTACCATGAAACATAGAAATGAGATGCGATATCGCGTTTTAAGAAGCATTAGAACTCTATTGCTACGATAGGTAGACATTTGCAAACGCTATTTCCTTGCAAGGAAGTGTCGCATTTACATTCATTTGAAGTGTAGACGAGGAATACATGACACTTCGCAAATCATATTATATCTTACCATGAAACATAGAAATGAGATGCGATATCGCGTTTTAAGAAGCATAAGAACTCTATTGCTACGATAGGTAGACATTTGCAGACGCTATTTCCTAGCGAGGAAGTGTCGCATTTACATTCATTTGAAGTGTAG
>NW_027490898.1:0-34080 GCF_050948175.1 Xylocopa sonorina | reverse complement strand
GTTATATCTTACCATGAAACATTGAAATGAGATGCGATACCACGTTTTAAGAAGCATTAGAACTCTATTGCTACCATACCTAGACATCCGCAGACGCTATTTCCTGCCAAGGAAGTGTCGCATTTACATTCATTTGAAGTGTAAACGAGGAATACATAACACTTCGCAAATCATATTACATCTTAAAATGAAACGTAGAAATGAGATGCGATATCGCGTTTTAAGAAGCATTAGAACTCTATTGCTACGATACCTAGACATCTGCAGACGCTATTTCCTAAGAAGGAAGTGTCGCATTTACATTCATTTGAAGAGTTGACGAGGAATACATGACACTTCGCAAATCATATTATATCTTACCATGAAACATAGAAATGAGATGCGATATCGCGTTTTAAGAAGCATTAGAAAGCTATTGCTACGATACGTAGACATCTGCAAACACTATTTCCTAGCGAGGAGGTATCGCATTCACATTCATTTGAAGTGTAGACGAGGAATACATAACTCTTCGCAAATCATGTTATATCCTACCATGAAGCATAGAAATGAGATGCGATATCGCGTTTTAAGAATCATATGAACTTTATTGCTACGATACGTAGATATCTGCAAACGCTATTTCCTTGCAGGTAAGTGTCGCATTTACTTTCATTTGAATCGTAGACGAGGAATACATAACACTTCGCAAATCATGTTATATCTTACCATGAAACATTGAAATGAGATGCGATATCGCGTTTTAAGGATCATGTGAACTCTATTGCTACGATACGTAGACATCTGCAAACGCTATTTCCTTGCAAGGAAGTGTCGCATTTACCTTCATTTGAATCGTAGACGAGGAATGCATAACACTTCGCAAATCATGTTATATCTTACCATGAAACATTGAAATGAGATGCGATACCACGTTTTAAGAAGCATTAGAACTCTATTGCTACCATACCTAGACATCCGCAGACGCTATTTCCTGCCAAGGAAGTGTCGCATTTACATTCATTTGAAGTGTAAACGAGGAATACATAACACTTCGCAAATCATATTACATCTTAAAATGAAACGTAGAAATGAGATGCGATATCGCGTTTTAAGAAGCATTAGAACTCTATTGCTACGATACCTAGACATCTGCAGACGCTATTTCCTAAGAAGGAAGTGTCGCATTTACATTCATTTGAAGAGTTGACGAGGAATACATAACACTTCGCAAATCATATTAAATCTTACCATGAAACGTAGAAATGAGATGCGATATCGCGTTTTAAGAAGCATTAGAACTCTATTGCTACGATACGTAGACATCTGCGGACGCTATTTCCTAACAAGGAAGTGTCGCATTTACATTCATTTGAAGTGTAGCCGAGGAGTACATGACACTTCGCAAATCATATTATTTCTTGACCATGAAACATAGAAAGGAGATGCGATATCGCGTTTTAAGAAGCATTAGAACTCTATTGCTACGATAGGTAGACATCTGCAAACGCTATTTCCTTGCAAGGAAGTGTCGCATTTAGATTCATTTGAAGTGTAGACGAGGAATACATAACTCTTCGCAAATCACGTTATATCTTACCATGAAACATAGAAATGAGATGCGATACCGCGTTTTAAGAAGCATTAGAACTCTACTGCTACCATACCTAGGCATCCGCAGACGCTATTTCCTGCCAAGGAAGTGTCGCATTTACATTCATTTGAAGTGTAGACGAGGAATACATAACACTTCGCAAATCATATTATATCTTACCATGAAACATAGAAAGGAGATGCGATATCGCGTTTTAAGAAGCATTAGAACTCTATTGCTAAGATTGGTAGACATCTGCATACGCTATTTCCTTGCAAGGAAGTGTCGCATTTAGATTCATTTGAAGTGTAGACGAGGAATACATAACACTTCGCAAATCACGTTATACCTTACCATGAAACATGGAAATGAGATGCGATACCACGTTTTAAGAAGCATTAGAACTCTATTGCTACCATACCTAGACATCAGCAGACGCTATTTTCTGCCAAGGAAGTGTCGCATTTACATTCATTTGAAGTGTAAACGAGGAATACATAACACTTCGCAAATCATATTACATCTTACCATGAAACGTAGAAATGAGATGCGATATCGCGTTTTAAGAAGCATTAGAACTCTATTGCTACGATACCTAGACATCTGCAGACGCTATTTCCTTGCAAGGAAGTGTCGCATTTACCTTCATTTGAAACGTGGGCGAGGAATACATGACACTTCGCAAATCACATTATATCTTACCATGAAACATAGAAATGAGATGCGATATCGCGTTTTAAGAAGCATTAGAAATCTATTGCTACGATACGTAGACATCTGCAAACGCCATTTCCTTGCAAGGAAGTGTCGCATTTACATTCATTTGAAGCGTAGACGAGGAATACATAACACTTCGCAAATCATATTATACCTTACCATGAAACATAGAAATGAGATGCGATATCGCGTTTTAAGAATCATATGAACTCTATTGCTACGATACGTAGACATCTGCAAACGCTATTTCCTTGCAAGGAAGTGTCGCATTTACCTTCATTTGAATCGTAGACGAGGAATGCATAACACTTCGCAAATCATGTTATATCTTACCATGAAACATTGAAATGAGATGCGATATCGCGTTTTAAGAATCATATGAACACTATTGCTACGATACGTAGACATCTGCAAACGCTATTTCCTTGCAAGGAAGTGTCGCATTTACCTTCCTTTGAATCGGAGACGAGGAATGCATAACACTTCGCAATGAATATTATATCTTATCAAGAAACATAGATATGAGATGCAATATCTCGTTTTAAGAAGCATTAGAACTCTATTGCTACGATACCTAGACATCTGCAGGCGCTATTTCCTAGCAAGGAAGTGTCGCATTTACATTCATTTGGAGTGTAGACGAGGAATACATGACACTTCGCAAATCACATTATATCTTACCATGAAACATAGAAATGATATGCGATATCGCGTTTTAAGAAGCATTAGAAAGCTATTGCTACGATACGTAGACATCTGCAAACGATATTTCCTAGCGAGGAAGTGTCGCATTCACATTCATTTGAAGTGTAGATGAGGAATACATAACACTTCGCAAATCATATTATACCTTACCATGAAACATAGAAATGAGATGCGATATCGCGTTTTAAGAATCATAAGAACACTATTGCTACGATACGTAGACATCTGCAAACGCTATTTCCTTGGAAGGAAGTGTCGCATTTACATTCATTTGAATCGTAGACGAGGAATGCATAACACTTCGCAATGAATATTATATCTTATCATGAAACATAGATATGAGATGGAATATCTAGTTTTAAGAAGCATTTGAACTCTATTGCTTCGATACGTAGACATCTGCAAACGCTATTTCCTTGCAAGGAAGTGTCGCATTTACATTCATTTGAAGTGTAGACGAGGAATACATAACACTGCAAATCATATTACATCTTACCATGAAACGTAGAAATGAGATGCAATATCTCGTTTTAAGAAGCATTAGAACTCTATAGCTACGATACCTAGACATCTGCAGACGCTATTTCCTAGCAAGGAAGTGTCGCATTTACATTCATTTGAAGTGTAGACGAGGAATACATGACACTTCGCAAATCACATTATATCTTACCATGAAACATAGAAATGAGATGCGATATCGCGTTTTAAGAAGCAATAGAAAGCTATTGCTACGATACGTAGACATCTGCAAACGCAATTTCCTAGCGAGGAAGTGTAGCATTCACATTTATTTGAAGTGTAGACGAGGAACACATAACACTTCGCAAATCATATTATACCTTACCATGAAACATAGAAATGAGATGTGATATCACGTTTTAAGATTCATAAGAACTCTATTGCTACGATACGTAGACATCTGCAAACGCTATTTCCTTGTAAGGAAGTGTCGCATTTACATTCATTTGAATCGTAGACGAGGAATGCATAACAAATCGCAATGAATACTATATCTTATCATGAAACATAGAAATGAGATGCGATATCGCGTTTTAAGAAGCATTAGAACCCTATTGCTACGATAGGTAGACATCTGCAAACGCTATTTACTTGCAAGGAAGTGTCGCATTTACATTCATTTGAATCGTATACGAGGAATACATAACACTTCGCAAATCATATTATATCTTACCATGAATCATAGAAATGAGATGCGATATCGCGTTTAAGAATCATATGAACTCTATTGCTACGATACGTAGATATCTGCAAACGCTATTTCCTTTCAAGGAATTGTCGCATTTACTTTCATTTGAATCGTAGACGAGGAATACATAACACTTCGCAAATCATGTTATATCTTACCATGAAACATTGAAATGAGATGCGATATCGCGTTTTAGGAATCATATGAACTCTATTGCTACGATACGTAGACATCTGCAAACGCTATTTCCTTGCAAGGAAGTGTCGCAGTTTACCTTCATTTTAATCGTAGACGAGGAATGCATAACACTTCGCAATGAATATTATACCCTATCAAGAAACATAGATATGAGATGCAATATCTCGTTTTAAGAAGCATTAGAACTCTATAGCTACGATACCTAGACCATCTGCAGACACTATTTCCTAGCAAGGAAGTGTCGCATTTACATTCATTTGAAGTGTAGACGAGGAATACATGACACTTCGCAAATCACAATATATCTTACCATGAAACATAGAAATGAGATGCGATATCGCCTTTTAAGAAGCATTAGAAAGCTATTCCTACGATACGTAGATATCTGCAAACGCTATTCCCTAGCGAGGAAGTGTAGCATTCACATTCAGTTGAAGTGTAGACGAGGAATACATAACACTTCGCAAATCATATTATACCTTACCATGAAACATAGAAATGAGATGCGATATCACGTTTTAAGAATCATAAGAACTCTATTGCTACGATACGTAGACATCTGCAAACGCTATTTCCTTGCAAGGAAGTGTCACATTTACATTCATTTGAAGTGTAGACGAGGAATACATAGCACTTCGCAAATCATATTATATCTTACCATGAACATAGAAATGAGATGCGATATCGCGTTTTAAGAATCATATGAACTCTATTGCTACGATACGTAGACGTCTGCAAACGCTATTTCCTTGCAAGGAAGTGTCGCATTTACCTTCATTTGAATCGTAGACGAGGAATGCATAACACTTCGCAATGAATATTATATCTTATCAAGAAACATAGATATGAGATGCAATATCTCGTTTTAAGAAGCATTATAACTCTATTGCTACGATACCTAGACATCTGCAGACGCTATTTCCTAGCAAGGAAGTGTCGCATTTACATTCATTTGAATCGTATACGAGGAATACATAACACTTCGCAATGAATATTATATCTTATCAAGTAACATAGATATGAGATGCAATATCTCGTTTTAAGAAGCATTAGAACTCTATAGCTACGATACCTAGACATCTGCAGACGCTATTTCCTAGCAGGGAAGTGTCGCATTTACATTCATTTGATGTGTAGACGAGGAATACATGACACTTCGCAAATCACATTATATCTTACCATGAAACATAGAAATGAGATGCGATATCGCGTTTTAAGAAGCATTAGAAAGCTATTGCTACGATACGTAGACATCTGCAAACGCAATTTCCTAGCGAGGAAGTGTAGCATTCACATTTATTTGAAGTGTAGACGAGGAATACATAACACTTCGCAAATCATATTATACCTTACCATGAAACATAGAAATGAGATGTGATATCACGTTTTAAGAATCATAAGAACTCTATTGCTACGATATGTAGACATCTGCAAACGCTATTTCCTAGCGAGGAAGTGTCGCATTCACATTCATTTGAAGTGTAGATGTGGAATACATAACACTTCGCAAATCATATTATACCTTACCATGAAACATAGAAATGAGATGCGATATCGCGTTTTAAGAATCATAAGAACACTATTGCTACGATACGTAGACATCTGCAAACGCTATTTCCTTGGAAGGAAGTGTCGCATTTACATTCATTTGAATCGTAGACGAGGAATGCATAACACTTCGCAATGAATATTATATCTTATCATGAAACATAGATATGAGATGGAATATTTAGTTTTAAGAAGCATTTGAACTCTATTGCTTCGATACCTAGACATCTGCAGACGCTATTTCCTAGCAAGGAAGTGTCGCATTTACATTCATTTGAAGTGTAGACGAGGAATACATGACCCTTCGCAAATCACAATATATCTTACCATGAAACATAGAAATGAGATGCGATACCGCGTTTTAAGAAACATTAAAAATCTATTGCTACGATACGTAGACATCCGCAGACGCTATTCCCTGCCAAGGAAGTGTCGCATTTACATTCATTTGAAGTGTAGACGAGGAATACATAACACTTCGCAAATCATATTACATTTTACCATGAAACATAGAAATGAGATGCGATATCGCGATTTAAGAAGCATTAGAACACTGTTGCTACGATACCTAGACATCTGCAGACGCTATTTCCTAGCAAGGAAGGGTCGCATTTACATTCATTTGAAGTGTAGACGAGGAAACATGACACTTCGCAAATCATATTATATCTTACCATGAAACATAGAAATGAGATGCGATATCGCGTTTTAAGAAGAATTAGAACTCCTTTGCTACGATAAATAGACATCTGCAGACGCTATTTCCTAGCAAGGAAGTGTCGCATTTACATTCATTTGAAGTGTTGACGAGGAATACATGACACTTCGCAAATCATATTATATCTTACCATGAAACATAGAAAGGAGATGCGATATCGCGTTTTAAGAAGCATTAGAACTCTATTGCTACAATAGGTAGACATCTGCAAACGCTATTTCCTTGCAAGGAAGTGTCGCATTTAGATTCATTTGAAGTGTTGACGAGGAATACATAACTCTTCGCAAATCACGTTATATCTGACCATGAAACATAGAAATGAAATGCGATACCGCGTTTAAGAAGCATTAGAACTCTACTGCTACCATACCTAGGCATCCGCAGACGCTATTTCCTGCCAAGGAAGTGTCGCATTTACATTCATTTGAAGTGTAGACGAGGAATACATAACACTTCGCAAATCATATTATATCTTACCATGAAACATAGAAAGGAGATGCGATATCGCGTTTTAAGAAGCATTAGAACTCTATTGCTACGATTGGTAGACATCTGCATACGCTATTTCCTTGCAAGGAAGTGTCGCATTTAGATTCATTTGAAGTGTAGACGAGGAATACATAACACTTCGCAAATCACGTTATACCTTACCATGAAACATGGAAATGAGATGCGATACCACGTTTTAAGAAGCATTAGAACTCTATTGCTACCATACCTAGACATCAGCAGACGCTATTTTCTGCCAAGGAAGTGTCGCATTTACATTCATTTGAAGTGTAAACGAGGAATACATAACACTTCGCAAATCATATTACATCTTACCATGAAACGTAGAAATGAGATGCGATATCGCGTTTTAAGAAGCATTAGAACTCTATTGCTACGATACCTAGACATCTGCAGACGCTATTTCCTTGCAAGGAAGTGTCGCATTTACCTTCATTTGAAACGTGGACGAGGAATACATGACACTTCGCAAATCACATTATATCTTACCATGAAACATAGAAATGAGATGCGATATCGCGTTTTAAGAAGCATTAGAAATCTATTGCTACGATACGTAGACATCTGCAAACGCCATTTCCTTGCAAGGAAGTGTCGCATTTACATTCATTTGAAGCGTAGACGAGGAATACATAACACTTCGCAAATCATATTATACCTTACCATGAAACATAGAAATGAGATGCGATATCGCGTTTTAAGAATCATATGAACTCTATTGCTACGATACGTAGACGTCTGCAAACGCTATTTCCTTGCAAGGAAGTGTCGCATTTACCTTCATTTGAATCGTAGACGAGGAATGCATAACACTTCGCAATGAATATTATATCTTATCAAGAAACATAGATATGAGATGCAATATCTCGTTTTAAGAAGCATTATAACTCTATTGCTACGATACCTAGACATCTGCAGACGCTATTTCCTAGCAAGGAAGTGTCGCATTTACATTCATTTGAATCGTATACGAGGAATACATAACACTTCGCAATGAATATTATATCTTATCAAGTAACATAGATATGAGATGCAATATCTCGTTTTAAGAAGCATTAGAACTCTATAGCTACGATACCTAGACATCTGCAGACGCTATTTCCTAGCAGGGAAGTGTCGCATTTACATTCATTTGATGTGTAGACGAGGAATACATGACACTTCGCAAATCGCATTATATCTTACCATGAAACATAGAAATGAGATGCGATATCGCGTTTTAAGAAGCATTAGAAAGCTATTGCTACGATACGTAGACATCTGCAAACGCAATTTCCTAGCGAGGAAGTGTAGCATTCACATTTATTTGAAGTGTAGACGAGGAATACATAACACTTCGCAAATCATATTATACCTTACCATGAAACATAGAAATGAGATGTGATATCACGTTTTAAGAATCATAAGAACTCTATTGCTGCGATATGTAGACATCTGCAAACGCTATTTCCTAGCGAGGAAGTGTCGCATTCACATTCATTTGAAGTGTAGATGTGGAATACATAACACTTCGCAAATCATATTATACCTTACCATGAAACATAGAAATGAGATGCGATATCGCGTTTTAAGAATCATAAGAACTCTATTGCTACGATACGTAGACATCTGCAAACGCTATTTCCTTGCAAGGAAGTGTCGCATTTACATTCATTTGTATCGTAGACGAGGAAAGCATAACAAATCGCAACGAATATTATATCTTATCATGAAACAAAGATATGAGATGCAATATCTCGTTTTAAGAAGCATTTGAACTCTATTGCTTCGATACGTAGACATCTGCAAACGCTATTTCCTTGCAAGGCAGTGTCACATTTACATTCATTTGAAGAGTAGACGAGGAATACATAACACTTCGCAAATCATATTACATCTTACCATGAAACATAGAAATGAGATGCGATATCGCGTTTTAAGAAGCATTAGAACACTGTTGCTACGATACCTAGACATCTGCAGACGCTATTTCCTAGCAAGGAAGGGTCGCATTTACATTCATTTGAAGTGTAGACGAGGAAACATGACACTTCGCAAATCATATTATATCTTATCATGAAACATAGAAATGAGATGCGATATCGCGTTTTAAGAAGAATTAGAACTCCTTTGCTACGATAAATAGACATCTGCAGACGCTATTTCCTAGCAAGGAAGTGTCGCATTTACATTCATTTGAAGTGTAGACGAGGAATACATGACACTTCGCAAATCATATTATATCTTACCATGAAACATAGAAAGGAGATGCGATATCGCGTTTTAAGAAGCATTAGAACTCTATTGCTACGATAGGTAGACATCTGCAAACGCTATTTCCTTGCAAGGAAGTGTCGCATTTAGATTCATTTGAAGTGTAGACGAGGAATACATAACTCTTCGCAAATCACGTTATATCTTACCATGAAACATAGAAATGAGATGCGATACCGCGTTTTAAGAAGCATTAGAACTCTACTGCTACCATACCTAGGCATCCGCAGACGCTATTTCCTGCCAAGGAAGTGTCGCATTTACATTCATTTGAAGTGTAGACGAGGAATACATAACACTTCGCAAATCATATTATATCTTACCATGAAACATAGAAAGGAGATGCGATATCGCGTTTTAAGAAGCATTAGAACTCTATTGCTAAGATTGGTAGACATCTGCATACGCTATTTCCTTGCAAGGAAGTGTCGCATTTAGATTCATTTGAAGTGTAGACGAGGAATACATAACACTTCGCAAATCACGTTATACCTTACCATGAAACATGGAAATGAGATGCGATACCACGTTTTAAGAAGCATTAGAACTCTATTGCTACCATACCTAGACATCAGCAGACGCTATTTTCTGCCAAGGAAGTGTCGCATTTACATTCATTTGAAGTGTAAACGAGGAATACATAACACTTCGCAAATCATATTACATCTTACCATGAAACGTAGAAATGAGATGCGATATCGCGTTTTAAGAAGCATTAGAACTCTATTGCTACGATACCTAGACATCTGCAGACGCTATTTCCTTGCAAGGAAGTGTCGCATTTACCTTCATTTGAAACGTGGACGAGGAATACATGACACTTCGCAAATCACATTATATCTTACCATGAAACATAGAAATGAGATGCGATATCGCGTTTTAAGAAGCATTAGAAATCTATTGCTACGATACGTAGACATCTGCAAACGCCATTTCCTTGCAAGGAAGTGTCGCATTTACATTCATTTGAAGCGTAGACGAGGAATACATAACACTTCGCAAATCATATTATACCTTACCATGAAACATAGAAATGAGATGCGATATCGCGTTTTAAGAATCATATGAACTCTATTGCTACGATACGTAGACATCTGCAAACGCTATTTCCTTGCAAGGAAGTGTCGCATTTACCTTCATTTGAATCGTAGACGAGGAATGCATAACACTTCGCAAATCATGTTATATCTTACCATGAAACATTGAAATGAGATGCGATATCGCGTTTTAAGAATCATATGAACACTATTGCTACGATACGTAGACATCTGCAAACGCTATTTCCTTGCAAGGAAGTGTCGCATTTACCTTCCTTTGAATCGGAGACGAGGAATGCATAACACTTCGCAATGAATATTATATCTTATCAAGAAACATAGATATGAGATGCAATATCTCGTTTTAAGAAGCATTAGAACTCTATTGCTACGATACCTAGACATCTGCAGGCGCTATTTCCTAGCAAGGAAGTGTCGCATTTACATTCATTTGGAGTGTAGACGAGGAATACATGACACTTCGCAAATCACATTATATCTTACCATGAAACATAGAAATGATATGCGATATCGCGTTTTATGAAGCATTAGAAAGCTATTGCTACGATACGTAGACATCTGCAAACGATATTTCCTAGCGAGGAAGTGTCGCATTCACATTCATTTGAAGTGTAGATGAGGAATACATAACACTTCGCAAATCATATTATACCTTACCATGAAACATAGAAATGAGATGCGATATCGCGTTTTAAGAATCATAAGAACACTATTGCTACGATACGTAGACATCTGCAAACGCTATTTCCTTGGAAGGAAGTGTCGCATTTACATTCATTTGAATCGTAGACGAGGAATGCATAACACTTCGCAATGAATATTATATCTTATCATGAAACATAGATATGAGATGGAATATCTAGTTTTAAGAAGCATTTGAACTCTATTGCTTCGATACGTAGACATCTGCAAACGCTATTTCCTTGCAAGGAAGTGTCGCATTTACATTCATTTGAAGTGTAGACGAGGAATACATAACACTGCAAATCATATTACATCTTACCATGAAACGTAGAAATGAGATGCAATATCTCGTTTTAAGAAGCATTAGAACTCTATAGCTACGATACCTAGACATCTGCAGACGCTATTTCCTAGCAAGGAAGTGTCGCATTTACATTCATTTGAAGTGTAGACGAGGAATACATGACACTTCGCAAATCACATTATATGTTACCATGAAACATAGAAATGAGATGCGATATCGCGTTTTAAGAAGCAATAGAAAGCTATTGCTACGATACGTAGACATCTGCAAACGCAATTTCCTAGCGAGGAAGTGTAGCATTCACATTTATTTGAAGTGTAGACGAGGAACACATAACACTTCGCAAATCATATTATACCTTACCATGAAACATAGAAATGAGATGTGATATCACGTTTTAAGATTCATAAGAACTCTATTGCTACGATACGTAGACATCTGCAAACGCTATTTCCTTGTAAGGAAGTGTCGCATTTACATTCATTTGAATCGTAGACGAGGAATGCATAACAAATCGCAATGAATACTATATCTTATCATGAAACATAGAAATGAGATGCGATATCGCGTTTTAAGAAGCATTAGAACCCTATTGCTACGATAGGTAGACATCTGCAAACGCTATTTACTTGCAAGGAAGTGTCGCATTTACATTCATTTGAATCGTATACGAGGAATACATAACACTTCGCAAATCATATTATATCTTACCATGAATCATAGAAATGAGATGCGATATCGCGTTTTAAGAATCATATGAACTCTATTGCTACGATACGTAGATATCTGCAAACGCTATTTCCTTTCAAGGAATTGTCGCATTTACTTTCATTTGAATCGTAGACGAGGAATACATAACACTTCGCAAATCATGTTATATCTTACCATGAAACATTGAAATGAGATGCGATATCGCGTTTTAGGAATCATATGAACTCTATTGCTACGATACGTAGACATCTGCAAACGCTATTTCCTTGCAAGGAAGTGTCGCATTTACCTTCATTTGAATCGTAGACGAGGAATGCATAACACTTCGCAATGAATATTATACCCTATCAAGAAACATAGATATGAGATGCAATATCTCGTTTTAAGAAGCATTAGAACTCTATAGCTACGATACCTAGACATCTGCAGACACTATTTCCTAGCAAGGAAGTGTCGCATTTACATTCATTTGAAGTGTAGACGAGGAATACATGACACTTCGCAAATCACAATATATCTTACCATGAAACATAGAAATGAGATGCGATATCGCCTTTTAAGAAGCATTAGAAAGCTATTCCTACGATACGTAGACATCTGCAAACGCTATTCCCTAGCGAGGAAGTGTAGCATTCACATTCAGTTGAAGTGTAGACGAGGAATACATAACACTTCGCAAATCATATTATACCTTACCATGAAACATAGAAATGAGATGCGATATCACGTTTTAAGAATCATAAGAACTCTATTGCTACGATACGTAGACATCTGCAAACGCTATTTCCTTGCAAGGAAGTGTCACATTTACATTCATTTGAAGTGTAGACGAGGAATACATAGCACTTCGCAAATCATATTATATCTTACCATGAAACATAGAAATGAGATGCGATATCGCGTTTTAAGAATCATATGAACTCTATTGCTACGATACGTAGGCGTCTGCAAACGCTATTTCCTTGCAAGGAAGTGTCGCATTTACCTTCATTTGAATCGTAGACGAGGAATGCATAACACTTCGCAATGAATATTATATCTTATCAAGAAACATAGATATGAGATGCAATATCTCGTTTTAAGAAGCATTATAACTCTATTGCTACGATACCTAGACATCTGCAGACGCTATTTCCTAGCAAGGAAGTGTCGCATTTACATTCATTTGAATCGTATACGAGGAATACATAACACTTCGCAATGAATATTATATCTTATCAAGTAACATAGATATGAGATGCAATATCTCGTTTTAAGAAGCATTAGAACTCTATAGCTACGATACCTAGACATCTGCAGACGCTATTTCCTAGCAGGGAAGTGTCGCATTTACATTCATTTGATGTGTAGACGAGGAATACATGACACTTCGCAAATCACATTATATCTTACCATGAAACATAGAAATGAGATGCGATATCGCGTTTTAAGAAGCATTAGAAAGCTATTGCTACGATACGTAGACATCTGCAAACGCAATTTCCTAGCGAGGAAGTGTAGCATTCACATTTATTTGAAGTGTAGACGAGGAATACATAACACTTCGCAAATCATATTATACCTTACCATGAAACATAGAAATGAGATGTGATATCACGTTTTAAGAATCATAAGAACTCTATTGCTACGATATGTAGACATCTGCAAACGCTATTTCCTAGCGAGGAAGTGTCGCATTCACATTCATTTGAAGTGTAGATGTGGAATACATAACACTTCGCAAATCATATTATACCTTACCATGAAACATAGAAATGAGATGCGATATCGCGTTTTAAGAATCATAAGAACACTATTGCTACGATACGTAGACATCTGCAAACGCTATTTCCTTGGAAGGAAGTGTCGCATTTACATTCATTTGAATCGTAGACGAGGAATGCATAACACTTCGCAATGAATATTATATCTTATCATGAAACATAGATATGAGATGGAATATTTAGTTTTAAGAAGCATTTGAACTCTATTGCTTCGATACCTAGACATCTGCAGACGCTATTTCCTAGCAAGGAAGTGTCGCATTTACATTCATTTGAAGTGTAGACGAGGAATACATGACCCTTCGCAAATCACAATATATCTTACCATGAAACATAGAAATGAGATGCGATACCGCGTTTTAAGAAACATTAGAAATCTATTGCTACGATACGTAGACATCCGCAGACGCTATTCCCTGCCAAGGAAGTGTCGCATTTACATTCATTTGAAGTGTAGACGAGGAATACATAACACTTCGCAAATCATATTACATTTTACCATGAAACATAGAAATGAGATGCGATATCGCGATTTAAGAAGCATTAGAACACTGTTGCTACGATACCTAGACATCTGCAGACGCTATTTCCTAGCAAGGAAGGGTCGCATTTACATTCATTTGAAGTGTAGACGAGGAAACATGACACTTCGCAAATCATATTATATCTTACCATGAAACATAGAAATGAGATGCGATATCGCGTTTTAAGAAGAATTAGAACTCCTTTGCTACGATAAATAGACATCTGCAGACGCTATTTCCTAGCAAGGAAGTGTCGCATTTACATTCATTTGAAGTGTAGACGAGGAATACATGACACTTCGCAAATCATATTATATCTTACCATGAAACATAGAAAGGAGATGCGATATCGCGTTTTAAGAAGCATTAGAACTCTATTGCTACAATAGGTAGACATCTGCAAACGCTATTTCCTTGCAAGGAAGTGTCGCATTTAGATTCATTTGAAGTGTTGACGAGGAATACATAACTCTTCGCAAATCACGTTATATCTTACCATGAAACATAGAAATGAAATGCGATACCGCGTTTTAAGAAGCATTAGAACTCTACTGCTACCATACCTAGGCATCCGCAGACGCTATTTCCTGCCAAGGAAGTGTCGCATTTACATTCATTTGAAGTGTAGACGAGGAATACATAACACTTCGCAAATCATATTATATCTTACCATGAAACATAGAAAGGAGATGCGATATCGCGTTTTAAGAAGCATTAGAACTCTATTGCTACGATTGGTAGACATCTGCATACGCTATTTCCTTGCAAGGAAGTGTCGCATTTAGATTCATTTGAAGTGTAGACGAGGAATACATAACACTTCGCAAATCACGTTATACCTTACCATGAAACATGGAAATGAGATGCGATACCACGTTTTAAGAAGCATTAGAACTCTATTGCTACCATACCTAGACATCAGCAGACGCTATTTTCTGCCAAGGAAGTGTCGCATTTACATTCATTTGAAGTGTAAACGAGGAATACATAACACTTCGCAAATCATATTACATCTTACCATGAAACGTAGAAATGAGATGCGATATCGCGTTTTAAGAAGCATTAGAACTCTATTGCTACGATACCTAGACATCTGCAGACGCTATTTCCTTGCAAGGAAGTGTCGCATTTACCTTCATTTGAAACGTGGACGAGGAATACATGACACTTCGCAAATCACATTATATCTTACCATGAAACATAGAAATGAGATGCGATATCGCGTTTTAAGAAGCATTAGAAATCTATTGCTACGATACGTAGACATCTGCAAACGCCATTTCCTTGCAAGGAAGTGTCGCATTTACATTCATTTGAAGCGTAGACGAGGAATACATAACACTTCGCAAATCATATTATACCTTACCATGAAACATAGAAATGAGATGCGATATCGCGTTTTAAGAATCATATGAACTCTATTGCTACGATACGTAGACATCTGCAAACGCTATTTCCTTGCAAGGAAGTGTCGCATTTACCTTCATTTGAATCGTAGACGAGGAATGCATAACACTTCGCAAATCATGTTATATCTTACCATGAAACATTGAAATGAGATGCGATATCGCGTTTTAAGAATCATATGAACACTATTGCTACGATACGTAGACATCTGCAAACGCTATTTCCTTGCAAGGAAGTGTCGCATTTACCTTCCTTTGAATCGGAGACGAGGAATGCATAACACTTCGCAATGAATATTATATCTTATCAAGAAACATAGATATGAGATGCAATATCTCGTTTTAAGAAGCATTAGAACTCTATTGCTACGATACCTAGACATCTGCAGGCGCTATTTCCTAGCAAGGAAGTGTCGCATTTACATTCATTTGGAGTGTAGACGAGGAATACATGACACTTCGCAAATCACATTATATCTTACCATGAAACATAGAAATGAGATGCGATATCGCGTTTTAAGAATCATATGAACTCTATTGCTACGATACGTAGACGTCTGCAAACGCTATTTCCTTGCAAGGAAGTGTCGCATTTACCTTCATTTGAATCGTAGACGAGGAATGCATAACACTTCGCAATGAATATTATATCTTATCAAGAAACATAGATATGAGATGCAATATCTCGTTTTAAGAAGCATTAGAACTCTATTGCTACGATACCTAGACATCTGCAGACGCTATTTCCTAGCAAGGAAGTGTCGCATTTACATTCATTTGAATCGTATACGAGGAATACATAACACTTCGCAATGAATATTATATCTTATCAAGTAACATAGATATGAGATGCAATATCTCGTTTTAAGAAGCATTAGAACTCTATAGCTACGATACCTAGACATCTGCAGACGCTATTTCCTAGCAGGGAAGTGTTGCATTTACCTTCATTTGAAGTGTAGACGAGGAATACATGACACTTCGCAAATCACATTATATCTTACCATGAAACATAGAAATGAGATGCGATATCGCGTTTTAAGAAGCATAAGAACTCTATTGCTACGATATGTAGACATCTGCAAACGCTATTTCCTAGCGAGGAAGTGTCGCATTCACATTCATTTGAAGTGTAGATGTGGAATACATAACACTTCGCAAATCATATTATACCTTACCATGAAACATAGAAATGAGATGCGATATCGCGTTTTAAGAATCATAAGAACACTATTGCTACGATACGTAGACATCTGCAAACGCTATTTCCTTGGAAGGAAGTGTCGCATTTACATTCATTTGAATCGTAGACGAGGAATGCATAACACTTCGCAATGAATATTATATCTTATCGTGAAACATAGATATGAGATGGAATATTTAGTTTTAAGAAGCATTTGAACTCTATTGCTTCGATACCTAGACATCTGCAGACGCTATTTCCTAGCAAGGAAGTGTCGCATTTACATTCATTTGAAGTGTAGACGAGGAATACATAGCACTTCGCAAATCATATTATATCTTACCATGAAACATAGAAATGAGATGCGATATCGCGTTTTAAGAATCATATGAACTCTATTGCTACGATACGTAGACGTCTGCAAACGCTATTTCCTTGCAAGGAAGTGTCGCATTTACCTTCATTTGAATCGTAGACGAGGAATGCATAACACTTCGCAATGAATATTATATCTTATCAAGAAACATAGATATGAGATGCAATATCTCGTTTTAAGAAGCATTATAACTCTATTGCTACGATACCTAGACATCTGCAGACGCTATTTCCTAGCAAGGAAGTGTCGCATTTACATTCATTTGAATCGTATACGAGGAATACATAACACTTCGCAATGAATATTATATCTTATCAAGTAACATAGATATGAGATGCAATATCTCGTTTTAAGAAGCATTAGAACTCTATAGCTACGATACCTAGACATCTGCAGACGCTATTTCCTAGCAGGGAAGTGTCGCATTTACATTCATTTGATGTGTAGACGAGGAATACATGACACTTCGCAAATCACATTATATCTTACCATGAAACATAGAAATGAGATGCGATATCGCGTTTTAAGGAGCATTAGAAAGCTATTGCTACGATACGTAGACATCTGCAAACGCAATTTCCTAGCGAGGAAGTGTAGCATTCACATTTATTTGAAGTGTAGACGAGGAATACATAACACTTCGCAAATCATATTATACCTTACCATGAAACATAGAAATGAGATGTGATATCACGTTTTAAGAATCATAAGAACTCTATTGCTACGATATGTAGACATCTGCAAACGCTATTTCCTAGCGAGGAAGTGTCGCATTCACATTCATTTGAAGTGTAGATGTGGAATACATAACACTTCGCAAATCATATTATACCTTACCATGAAACATAGAAATGAGATGCGATATCGCGTTTTAAGAATCATAAGAACACTATTGCTACGATACGTAGACATCTGCAAACGCTATTTCCTTGAAGGAAGTGTCGCATTTACATTCATTTGAATCGTAGACGAGGAATGCATAACACTTCGCAATGAATATTATATCTTATCATGAAACATAGATATGAGATGGAATATTTAGTTTTAAGAAGCATTTGAACTCTATTGCTTCGATACCTAGACATCTGCAGACGCTATTTCCTAGCAAGGAAGTGTCGCATTTACATTCATTTGAAGTGTAGACGAGGAATACATGACCCTTCGCAAATCACAATATATCTTACCATGAAACATAGAAATGAGATGCGATACCGCGTTTTAAGAAACATTAGAAATCTATTGCTACGATACGTAGACATCCGCAGACGCTATTTCCTGCCAAGGAAGTGTCGCATTTACATTCATTTGAAGTGTAGACGAGGAATACATAACACTTCGCAAATCATATTACATTTTACCATGAAACATAGAAATGAGATGCGATATCGCGTTTTAAGAATCATATGAACTCTATTGCTACGATACGTAGACATCTGCAAACGCTATTTCCTTGCAAGGAAGTGTCGCATTTACCTTCATTTGAATCGTAGACGAGGAATGCATAACACTTCGCAAATCATATTATATCTTACCATGAATCATAGAAATGAGATGCGATATCGCGTTTTAAGAATCATATGAACTCTATTGCTACGATACGTAGATATCTGCAAACGCTATTTCCTTTCAAGGAATTGTCGCATTTACTTTCATTTGAATCGTAGACGAGGAATACATAACACTTCGCAAATCATGTTATATCTTACCATGAAACATTGAAATGAGATGCGATATCGCGTTTTAGGAATCATATGAACTCTATTGCTACGATACGTAGACATCTGCAAACGCTATTTCCTTGCAAGGAAGTGTCGCATTTACCTTCATTTGAATCGTAGACGAGGAATGCATAACACTTCGCAATGAATATTATACCCTATCAAGAAACATAGATATGAGATGCAATATCTCGTTTTAAGAAGCATTAGAACTCTATAGCTACGATACCTAGACATCTGCAGACACTATTTCCTAGCAAGGAAGTGTCGCATTTACATTCATTTGAAGTGTAGACGAGGAATACATGACACTTCGCAAATCACAATATATCTTACCATGAAACATAGAAATGAGATGCGATATCGCCTTTTAAGAAGCATTAGAAAGCTATTCCTACGATACGTAGACATCTGCAAACGCTATTCCCTAGCGAGGAAGTGTAGCATTCACATTCAGTTGAAGTGTAGACGAGGAATACATAACACTTCGCAAATCATATTATACCTTACCATGAAACATAGAAATGAGATGCGATATCACGTTTTAAGAATCATAAGAACTCTATTGCTACGATACGTAGACATCTGCAAACGCTATTTCCTTGCAAGGAAGTGTCACATTTACATTCATTTGAAGTGTAGACGAGGAATACATAGCACTTCGCAAATCATATTATATCTTACCATGAAACATAGAAATGAGATGCGATATCGCGTTTTAAGAATCATATGAACTCTATTGCTACGATACGTAGGCGTCTGCAAACGCTATTTCCTTGCAAGGAAGTGTCGCATTTACCTTCATTTGAATCGTAGACGAGGAATGCATAACACTTCGCAATGAATATTATATCTTATCAAGAAACATAGATATGAGATGCAATATCTCGTTTTAAGAAGCATTATAACTCTATTGCTACGATACCTAGACATCTGCAGACGCTATTTCCTAGCAAGGAAGTGTCGCATTTACATTCATTTGAATCGTATACGAGGAATACATAACACTTCGCAATGAATATTATATCTTATCAAGTAACATAGATATGAGATGCAATATCTCGTTTTAAGAAGCATTAGAACTCTATAGCTACGATACCTAGACATCTGCAGACGCTATTTCCTAGCAGGGAAGTGTCGCATTTACATTCATTTGATGTGTAGACGAGGAATACATGACACTTCGCAAATCACATTATATCTTACCATGAAACATAGAAATGAGATGCGATATCGCGTTTAAGAAGCATTAGAAAGCTATTGCTACGATACGTAGACATCTGCAAACGCAATTTCCTAGCGAGGAAGTGTAGCATTCACATTTATTTGAAGTGTAGACGAGGAATACATAACACTTCGCAAATCATATTATACCTTACCATGAAACATAGAAATGAGATGTGATATCACGTTTTAAGAATCATAAGAACTCTATTGCTACGATATGTAGACATCTGCAAACGCTATTTCCTAGCGAGGAAGTGTCGCATTCACATTCATTTGAAGTGTAGATGTGGAATACATAACACTTCGCAAATCATATTATACCTTACCATGAAACATAGAAATGAGATGCGATATCGCGTTTTAAGAATAATAAGAACACTATTGCTACGATACGTAGACATCTGCAAACGCTATTTCCTTGGAAGGAAGTGTCGCATTTACATTCATTTGAATCGTAGACGAGGAATGCATAACACTTCGCAATGAATATTATATCTTATCATGAAACATAGATATGAGATGGAATATTTAGTTTTAGAAGCATTTGAACTCTATTGCTTCGATACCTAGACATCTGCAGACGCTATTTCCTAGCAAGGAAGTGTCGCATTTACATTCATTTGAAGTGTAGACGAGGAATACATGACCCTTCGCAAATCACAATATATCTTACCATGAAACATAGAAATGAGATGCGATACCGCGTTTTAAGAAACATTAGAAATCTATTGCTACGATACGTAGACATCCGCAGACGCTATTCCCTGCCAAGGAAGTGTCGCATTTACATTCATTTGAAGTGTAGACGAGGAATACATAACACTTCGCAAATCATATTACATTTTACCATGAAACATAGAAATGAGATGCGATATCGCGATTTAAGAAGCATTAGAACACTGTTGCTACGATACCTAGACATCTGCAGACGCTATTTCCTAGCAAGGAAGGGTCGCATTTACATTCATTTGAAGTGTAGACGAGGAAACATGACACTTCGCAAATCATATTATATCTTACCATGAAACATAGAAATGAGATGCGATATCGCGTTTTAAGAAGAATTAGAACTCCTTTGCTACGATAAATAGACATCTGCAGACGCTATTTCCTAGCAAGGAAGTGTCGCATTTACATTCATTTGAAGTGTAGACGAGGAATACATGACACTTCGCAAATCATATTATATCTTACCATGAAACATAGAAAGGAGATGCGATATCGCGTTTTAAGAAGCATTAGAACTCTATTGCTACAATAGGTAGACATCTGCAAACGCTATTTCCTTGCAAGGAAGTGTCGCATTTAGATTCATTTGAAGTGTTGACGAGGAATACATAACTCTTCGCAAATCACGTTATATCTTACCATGAAACATAGAAATGAAATGCGATACCGCGTTTTAAGAAGCATTAGAACTCTACTGCTACCATACCTAGGCATCCGCAGACGCTATTTCCTGCCAAGGAAGTGTCGCATTTACATTCATTTGAAGTGTAGACGAGGAATACATAACACTTCGCAAATCATATTATATCTTACCATGAAACATAGAAAGGAGATGCGATATCGCGTTTTAAGAAGCATTAGAACTCTATTGCTACGATTGGTAGACATCTGCATACGCTATTTCCTTGCAAGGAAGTGTCGCATTTAGATTCATTTGAAGTGTAGACGAGGAATACATAACACTTCGCAAATCACGTTATACCTTACCATGAAACATGGAAATGAGATGCGATACCACGTTTTAAGAAGCATTAGAACTCTATTGCTACCATACCTAGACATCAGCAGACGCTATTTTCTGCCAAGGAAGTGTCGCATTTACATTCATTTGAAGTGTAAACGAGGAATACATAACACTTCGCAAATCATATTACATCTTACCATGAAACGTAGAAATGAGATGCGATATCGCGTTTTAAGAAGCATTAGAACTCTATTGCTACGATACCTAGACATTTGCAGACGCTATTTCCTTGCAAGGAAGTGTCGCATTTACCTTCATTTGAAACGTGGACGAGGAATACATGACACTTCGCAAATCACATTATATCTTACCATGAAACATAGAAATGAGATGCGATATCGCGTTTTAAGAAGCATTAGAAATCTATTGCTACGATACGTAGACATCTGCAAACGCCATTTCCTTGCAAGGAAGTGTCGCATTTACATTCATTTGAAGCGTAGACGAGGAATACATAACACTTCGCAAATCATATTATACCTTACCATGAAACATAGAAATGAGATGCGATATCGCGTTTTAAGAATCATATGAACTCTATTGCTACGATACGTAGACATCTGCAAACGCTATTTCCTTGCAAGGAAGTGTCGCATTTACCTTCATTTGAATCGTAGACGAGGAATGCATAACACTTCGCAAATCATGTTATATCTTACCATGAAACATTGAAATGAGATGCGATATCGCGTTTTAAGAATCATATGAACACTATTGCTACGATACGTAGACATCTGCAAACGCTATTTCCTTGCAAGGAAGTGTCGCATTTACCTTCCTTTGAATCGGAGACGAGGAATGCATAACACTTCGCAATGAATATTATATCTTATCAAGAAACATAGATATGAGATGCAATATCTCGTTTTAAGAAGCATTAGAACTCTATTGCTACGATACCTAGACATCTGCAGGCGCTATTTCCTAGCAAGGAAGTGTCGCATTTACATTCATTTGGAGTGTAGACGAGGAATACATGACACTTCGCAAATCACATTATATCTTACCATGAAACATAGAAATGAGATGCGATATCGCGTTTTAAGAATCATATGAACTCTATTGCTACGATACGTAGACGTCTGCAAACGCTATTTCCTTGCAAGGAAGTGTCGCATTTACCTTCATTTGAATCGTAGACGAGGAATGCATAACACTTCGCAATGAATATTATATCTTATCAAGAAACATAGATATGAGATGCAATATCTCGTTTTAAGAAGCATTAGAACTCTATTGCTACGATACCTAGACATCTGCAGACGCTATTTCCTAGCAAGGAAGTGTCGCATTTACATTCATTTGAATCGTATACGAGGAATACATAACACTTCGCAATGAATATTATATCTTATCAAGTAACATAGATATGAGATGCAATATCTCGTTTTAAGAAGCATTAGAACTCTATAGCTACGATACCTAGACATCTGCAGACGCTATTTCCTAGCAGGGAAGTGTTGCATTTACCTTCATTTGAAGTGTAGACGAGGAATACATGACACTTCGCAAATCACATTATATCTTACCATGAAACATAGAAATGAGATGCGATATCGCGTTTTAAGAAGCATAAGAACTCTATTGCTACGATATGTAGACATCTGCAAACGCTATTTCCTAGCGAGGAAGTGTCGCATTCACATTCATTTGAAGTGTAGATGTGGAATACATAACACTTCGCAAATCATATTATACCTTACCATGAAACATAGAAATGAGATGCGATATCGCGTTTTAAGAATCATAAGAACACTATTGCTACGATACGTAGACATCTGCAAACGCTATTTCCTTGGAAGGAAGTGTCGCATTTACATTCATTTGAATCGTAGACGAGGAATGCATAACACTTCGCAATGAATATTATATCTTATCGTGAAACATAGATATGAGATGGAATATTTAGTTTTAGAAGCATTTGAACTCTATTGCTTCGATACCTAGACATCTGCAGACGCTATTTCCTAGCAAGGAAGTGTCGCATTTACATTCATTTGAAGTGTAGACGAGGAATACATAGCACTTCGCAAATCATATTATATCTTACCATGAAACATAGAAATGAGATGCGATATCGCGTTTTAAGAATCATATGAACTCTATTGCTACGATACGTAGACGTCTGCAAACGCTATTTCCTTGCAAGGAAGTGTCGCATTTACCTTCATTTGAATCGTAGACGAGGAATGCATAACACTTCGCAATGAATATTATATCTTATCAAGAAACATAGATATGAGATGCAATATCTCGTTTTAAGAAGCATTATAACTCTATGCTACGATACCTAGACATCTGCAGACGCTATTTCCTAGCAAGGAAGTGTCGCATTTACATTCATTTGAATCGTATACGAGGAATACATAACACTTCGCAATGAATATTATATCTTATCAAGTAACATAGATATGAGATGCAATATCTCGTTTTAAGAAGCATTAGAACTCTATAGCTACGATACCTAGACATCTGCAGACGCTATTTCCTAGCAGGGAAGTGTCGCATTTACATTCATTTGATGTGTAGACGAGGAATACATGACACTTCGCAAATCACATTATATCTTACCATGAAACATAGAAATGAGATGCGATATCGCGTTTTAAGGAGCATTAGAAAGCTATTGCTACGATACGTAGACATCTGCAAACGCAATTTCCTAGCGAGGAAGTGTAGCATTCACATTTATTTGAAGTGTAGACGAGGAATACATAACACTTCGCAAATCATATTATACCTTACCATGAAACATAGAAATGAGATGTGATATCACGTTTTAAGAATCATAAGAACTCTATTGCTACGATATGTAGACATCTGCAAACGCTATTTCCTAGCGAGGAAGTGTCGCATTCACATTCATTTGAAGTGTAGATGTGGAATACATAACACTTCGCAAATCATATTATACCTTACCATGAAACATAGAAATGAGATGCGATATCGCGTTTTAAGAATCATAAGAACACTATTGCTACGATACGTAGACATCTGCAAACGCTATTTCCTTGGAAGGAAGTGTCGCATTTACATTCATTTGAATCGTAGACGAGGAATGCATAACACTTCGCAATGAATATTATATCTTATCATGAAACATAGATATGAGATGGAATATTTAGTTTTAAGAAGCATTTGAACTCTATTGCTTCGATACCTAGACATCTGCAGACGCTATTTCCTAGCAAGGAAGTGTCGCATTTACATTCATTTGAAGTGTTAGACGAGGAATACATGACCCTTCGCAAATCACAATATATCTTACCATGAAACATAGAAATGAGATGCGATACCGCGTTTTAAGAAACATTAGAAATCTATTGCTACGATACGTAGACATCCGCAGACGCTATTTCCTGCCAAGGAAGTGTCGCATTTACATCATTTGAAGTGTAGACGAGGAATACATAACACTTCGCAAATCATATTACATTTTACCATGAAACATAGAAATGAGATGCGATATCGCGTTTTAAGAATCATATGAACTCTATTGCTACGATACGTAGACATCTGCAAACGCTATTTCCTTGCAAGGAAGTGTCGCATTTACCTTCATTTGAATCGTAGACGAGGAATGCATAACACTCGCAAATCATGTTATATCTTACCATGAAACATTGAAATGAGATGCGATATCGCGTTTAAAGAATCATATGAACACTATTGCTACGATACGTAGACATCTGCAAACGCTATTTCCTTGCAAGGAAGTGTCGCATTTACCTTCCTTTGAATCGGAGACGAGGAATGCATAACACTTCGCAATGAATATTATATCTTATCAAGAAACATAGATATGAGATGCAATATCTCGTTTTAAGAAGCATTAGAACTCTATTGCTACGATACCTAGACATCTGCAGGCGCTATTTCCTAGCAAGGAAGTGTCGCATTTACATTCATTTGGAGTGTAGACGAGGAATACATGACACTTCGCAAATCACATTATATCTTACCATGAAACATAGAAATGAGATGCGATATCGCGTTTTAAGAATCATATGAACTCTATTGCTACGATACGTAGACGTCTGCAAACGCTATTTCCTTGCAAGGAAGTGTCGCATTTACCTTCATTTGAATCGTAGACGAGGAATGCATAACACTTCGCAATGAATATTATATCTTATCAAGAAACATAGATATGAGATGCAATATCTCGTTTTAAGAAGCATTATAACTCTATTGCTACGATACCTAGACATCTGCAGACGCTATTTCCTAGCAAGGAAGTGTCGCATTTACATTCATTTGAATCGTATACGAGGAATACATAACACTTCGCAATGAATATTATATCTTATCAAGTAACATAGATATGAGATGCAATATCTCGTTTTAAGAAGCATTAGAACTCTATAGCTACGATACCTAGACATCTGCAGACGCTATTTCCTAGCAGGGAAGTGTCGCATTTACCTTCATTTGAAGTGTAGACGAGGAATACATGACACTTCGCAAATCACATTATATCTTACCATGAAACATAGAAATGAGATGCGATATCGCGTTTTAAGAAGCATAAGAACTCTATTGCTACGATATGTAGACATCTGCAAACGCTATTTCCTAGCGAGGAAGTGTCGCATTCACATTCATTTGAAGTGTAGATGTGGAATACATAACACTTCGCAAATCATATTATACCTTACCATGAAACATAGAAATGAGATGCGATATCGCGTTTTAAGAATCATAAGAACACTATTGCTACGATACGTAGACATCTGCAAACGCTATTTCCTTGGAAGGAAGTGTCGCATTTACATTCATTTTGAATCGTAGACGAGGAATGCATAACACTTCGCAATGAATATTATATCTTATCGTGAAACATAGATATGAGATGGAATATTTAGTTTTAAGAAGCATTTGAACTCTATTGCTTCGATACCTAGACATCTGCAGACGCTATTTCCTAGCAAGGAAGTGTCGCATTTACATTCATTTGAAGTGTAGACGAGGAATACATGACCCTTCGCAAATCACAATATATCTTACCATGAAACATAGAAATGAGATGCGATACCGCGTTTAAGAAACATTAGAAATCTATTGCTACGATACGTAGACATCCGCAGACGCTATTTCCTGCAAGGAAGTGTCGCATTTACATTCATCTGAAGTGTAGACGAGGAATACATAACACTTCGCAAATCATATTACATCTTACCATGAAACATAGAAATGAGATGCGATATCGCGTTTTAAGAAGCATTAGAACACTGTTGCTACGATACCTAGACATCTGCAGACGCTATTTCCTAGCAAGGAAGGGTCGCATTTACATTCATTTGAAGTGTAGACGAGGAAACATGACACTTCGCAGATCATATTATATCTTACCATGAAACATAGAAATGAGATGCGATATCGCGTTTTAAGAAGAATTGGAACTCCTTTGCTACGATAAATAGACATCTGCAGACGCTATTTCCTAGCAAGGAAGTGTCGCATTTACATTCATTTGAAGTGTAGACGAGGAATACATGACACTTCGCAAATCATATTATATCTTACCATGAAACATAGAAAGGAGATGCGATATCGCGTTTTAAGAAGCATTAGAACTCTATTGCTACAATAGGTAGACATCTGCAACGCTATTTCCTTGCAAGGAAGTGTCGCATTTAGATTCATTTGAAGTGTAGACGAGGAATACATAACTCTTCGCAAATCACGTTATATCTTACCATGAAACATAGAAATGAGATGCGATACCGCGTTTTAAGAAGCATTAGAACTCTACTGCTACCATACCTAGGCATCCGCAGACGCTATTTCCTGCCAAGGAAGTGTCGCATTTACATTCATTTGAAGTGTAGACGAGGAATACATAACACTTCGCAAATCATATTATATCTTACCATGAAACATAGAAAGGAGATGCGATATCGCGTTTTAAGAAGCATTAGAACTCTATTGCTACGATTGGTAGACATCTGCATACGCTATTTCCTTGCAAGGAAGTGTCGCATTTAGATTCATTTGAAGTGTAGACGAGGAATACATAACACTTCGCAAATCACGTTATACCATACCATGAAACATGGAAATGAGATGCGATACCACGTTTTTAGAAGCATTAGAACTCTATTGCTACCATACCTAGACATCAGCAGACGCTATTTTCTGCCAAGGAAGTGTCGCATTTACATTCATTTGAAGTGTAAACGAGGAATACATAACACTTCGCAAATCATATTACATCTTACCATGAAACGTAGAAATGAGATGCGATATCGCGTTTTAAGAAGCATTAGAACTCTATTGCTACGATACCTAGACATCTGCAGACGCTATTTCCTTGCAAGGAAGTGTCGCATTTACCTTCATTTGAAACGTGGACGAGGAATACATGACACTTCGCAAATCACATTATATCTTACCATGAAACATAGAAATGAGATGCGATATCGCGTTTTAAGAAGCATTAGAACTCTATTGCTACGATACCTAGACATCTGCAGGCGCTATTTCCTAGCAAGGAAGTGTCGCATTTACATTCATTTGGAGTGTAGACGAGGAATACATGACACTTCGCAAATCACATTATATCTTACCATGAAACATAGAAATGAGATGCGATATCGCGTTTTAAGAAGCATTAGAAAGCTATTGCTACGATACGTAGACATCTGCAAACGCTATTTCCTTGGAAGGAAGTGTCGCATTTACATTCATTTGAATCGTAGACGAGGAATGCATAACACTTCGCAATGAATATTATATCTTATCATGAAACATAGATATGAGATGGAATATCTAGTTTTAAGAAGCATTTGAACTCTATTGCTTCGATACGTAGACATCTGCAAACGCTATTTCCTTGCAAGGAAGTGTCGCATTTACATTCATTTGAAGTGTAGACGAGGAATACATAACACTGCAAATCATATTACATCTTACCATGAAACGTAGAAATGAGATGCAATATCTCGTTTTAAGAAGCATTAGAACTCTATAGCTACGATACCTAGACATCTGCAGACGCTATTTCCTAGCAAGGAAGTGTCGCATTTACATTCATTTGAAGTGTAGACGAGGAATACATGACACTTCGCAAATCACATTATATCTTACCATGAAACATAGAAATGAGATGCGATATCGCGTTTTAAGAAGCAATAGAAAGCTATTGCTACGATACGTAGACATCTGCAAACGCAATTTCCTAGCGAGGAAGTGTAGCATTCACATTTATTTGAAGTGTAGACGAGGAACACATAACACTTCGCAAATCATATTATACCTTACCATGAAACATAGAAATGAGATGTGATATCACGTTTTAAGAATCATAAGAACTCTATTGCTACGATACGTAGACATCTGCAAACGCTATTTCCTTGCAAGGAAGTGTCGCATTTACATTCATTTGAATCGTAGACGAGGAATGCATAACAAATCGCAATGAATACTATATCTTATCATGAAACATAGAAATGAGATGCGATATCGCGTTTTAAGAAGCATTAGAACCCTATTGCTACGATAGGTAGACACCTGCAAACGCTATTTACTTGCAAGGAAGTGTCGCATTTACATTCATTTGAATCGTATACGAGGAATACATAACACTTCGCAAATCATATTATATCTTACCATGAATCATACAAATGAGATGCGATATCGCGTTTTAAGAATCATATGAACTCTATTGCTACGATACGTAGATATCTGCAAACGCTATTTCCTTGCAAGGAAGTGTCGCATTTACCTTCATTTGAATCGTAGACGAGGAATGCATAACACTTCGCAATGAATATTATATCCTATCAAGAAACATAGATATGAGATGCAATATCTCGTTTTAAGAAGCATTAGAACTCTATAGCTACGATACCTAGACATCTGCAGACACTATTTCCTAGCAAGGAAGTGTCGCATTTACATTCATTTGAAGTGTAGACGAGGAATACATGACACTTCGCAAATCACAATATATCTTACCATGAAACATAGAAATGAGATGCGATATCGCCTTTTAAGAAGCATTAGAAAGCTATTCCTACGATACGTAGACATCTGCAAACGCTATTTCCTAGCGAGGAAGTGTAGCATTCACATTCAGTTGAAGTGTAGACGAGGAATACATAACACTTCGCAAATCATATTATGCCTTACCATGAAACATAGAAATGAGATGCGATATCACGTTTTAAGAATCATAAGAACTCTATTGCTACGATACGTAGACATCTGCAAACGCTATTTCCTTGCAAGGAAGTGTCACATTTACATTCATTTGAAGTGTAGACGAGGAATACATAGCACTTCGCAAATCATATTATATCTTACCATGAAACATAGAAATGAGATGCGATATCGCGTTTTAAGAATCATATGAACTCTATTGCTACGATACGTAGACGTCTGCAAACGCTATTTCCTTGCAAGGAAGTGTCGCATTTACCTTCATTTGAATCGTAGACGAGGAATGCATAACACTTCGCAATGAATATTATATCTTATCAAGAAACATAGATATGAGATGCAATATCTCGTTTTAAGAAGCATTATAACTCTATTGCTACGATACCTAGACATCTGCAGACGCTATTTCCTAGCAAGGAAGTGTCGCATTTACATTCATTTGAATCGTATACGAGGAATACATAACACTTCGCAATGAATATTATAACTTATCAAGTAACATAGATATGAGATGCAATATCTCGTTTTAAGAAGCATTAGAACTCTATAGCTACGATACCTAGACATCTGCAGACGCTATTTCCTAGCAGGGAAGTGTCGCATTTACATTCATTTGAAGTGTAGACGAGGAATACATGACACTTCGCAAATCACATTATATCTTACCATGAAACATAGAAATGAGATGCGATATCGCGTTTTAAGAAGCATTAGAAAGCTATTGCTACGATACGTAGACATCTGCAAACGCAATTTCCTAGCGAGGAAGTGTAGCATTCACATTTATTTGAAGTGTAGACGAGGAATACATAACACTTCGCAAATCATATTATACCTTACCATGAAACATAGAAATGAGATGTGATATCACGTTTTAAGAATCATAAGAACTCTATTGCTACGATATGTAGACATCTGCAAACGCTATTTCCTAGCGAGGAAGTGTCGCATTCACATTCATTTGAAGTGTAGATGTGGAATACATAACACTTCGCAAATCATATTATACCTTACCATGAAACATGGAAATGAGATGCGATATCGCGTTTTAAGAATCATAAGAACACTATTGCTACGATACGTAGACATCTGCAAACGCCATTTCCTTGGAAGGAAGTGTCGCATTTACATTCATTTGAATCGTAGACGAGGAATGCATAACACTTCGCAATGAATATTATATCTTATCATGAAACATAGATATGAGATGGAATATTTAGTTTTAAGAAGCATTTGAACTCTATTGCTTCGATACCTAGACATCTGCAGACGCTATTTCCTAGCAAGGAAGTGTCGCATTTACATTCATTTGAAGTGTAGACGAGGAATACATGACCCTTCGCAAATCACAATATATCTTACCATGAAACATAGAAATGAGATGCGATACCGCGTTTTAAGAAACATTAGAAATCTATTGCTACGATACGTAGACATCCGCAGACGCTATTTCCTGCCAAGGAAGTGTCGCATTTACATTCATTTGAAGTGTAGACGAGGAATACATAACACTTCGCAAATCATATTACATCTTACCATGAAACGTAGAAATGAGATGCGATATCTCGTTTTAAGAAGCATTAGAACTCTATTGCTACGACACCTAGACATCTGCAGACGCTATTTCCTAGCAAGGAAGTGTCGCATTTACATTCATTTGAAGTGTAGACGAGGAATACATGACACTTCGCAAATCATATTATATCTTACCATGAAACATAGAAATGAGATGCGATATCGCGTTTTAAGAAGCATTAGAAAGCTATTGCTACAATACGTAGACATCTGCAAACGCTATTTCCTAGCGAGGAAGTATCGCATTCACATTCATTTGAAGTGTAGACGGGGAATACATAACACTTCGCAAATCATGTTATATCTTACCATGAAGCATAGAAATGAGATGCGTAATCGCGTTTTAAGAATCATATGAACTCTATTGCTACGATACGTAGATATCTGCAAACGCTATTTCCTTGCAAGGAAGTGTCGCATTTACTTTCAGTTGAATCGTAGACGAGGAATACATAACACTTCGCAAATCATGTTATATCTTACCATGAAACATTGAAATGAGAAGCGATATCGCGTTTTAAGAATCATATGAACTCTATTGCTACGATAC
This sequence comes from Xylocopa sonorina, assembly GCF_050948175.1. Lineage (NCBI taxonomy): Eukaryota > Metazoa > Arthropoda > Insecta > Hymenoptera > Apidae > Xylocopa > Xylocopa sonorina. The sequence continues at coordinate 1,656 of NW_027490898.1, read as the reverse complement.
GTAGACGTCTGCAAACGCTATTTCCTTGCAAGGAAGTGTCGCATTTACCTTCATTTGAATCGTAGACGAGGAATGCATAACACTTCGCAATGAATATTATATCTTATCAAGAAACATAGATATGAGATGCAATATCTCGTTTTAAGAAGCATTAGAACTCTATAGCTACGATACGTAGACATCTGCAAACGCTATTTCCTTGCAAGGAAGTGTCGCATTTACCTTCATTTGAATCGTAGACGAGGAATGCACAACACTTCGCAATGAATATTATATCTTATCAAGAAACATAGATATGAGATGCAATATCTCGTTTTAAGAAGCATTAGAACTCTATAGCTACGATACCTAGACATCTGCAGACGCTATTTCCTAGCAAGGAAGTGTCGCATTTACATTCATTTGAAGTGTAGACGTGGAATACATAACACTTCGCAAATCATATTATACCCTACCATGAAACATAGAAATGAGATGCGATATCGCGTTTTAAGAATCATAACAACACTATTGCTACGATACGTAGACATCTGCAAACGCTATTTCCTTGGAAGGAAGTGTCGCATTTACATTCATTTGAATCGTAGACGAGGAATGCATAACACTTCGCAATGAATATTATATCTTATCATGAAACATAGGTATGAGATGGAATATTTAGTTTTAAGAAGCATTTGAACTCTATTGCTTCGATACGTAGACATCTGCAAACGCTATTTCCTTGCAAGGAAGTGTCGCATTTACATTCATTTGAATCGTATACGAGGAATACATAACACTTCGCAAATCATGTTATATCTTACCATGAATCATAGAAATGAGATGCGATATCGCGTTTTAAGAATCATATGAACTCTATTCCTACGATACGTAGATATCTGCAAACGCTATTTCCTTGCAAGGAAGTGTCGCATTTACCTTCATTTGAATCGTAGACGAGGAATGCATAACACTTCGCAATGAATATTATATCTTACCATGAAACGTAGAAATGAGATGCGATATCTCGTTTTAAGACGCATTAGAACTCTATTGCTACGATACCTAGACATCTGCAGACGCTATTTCCAAGCAAGGAAGTGTCGCATTTACATTCATTTGAATCGTATACGAGGAATGCATAACACTTCGCAATGAATATTATATCTTACCATGAAACGTAGAAATGAGATGCGATATCTCGTTTTAAGAAGCATTAGAACTCTATTGCTACGATACCTAGACATCTGCAGACGCTATTTCCTAGCAAGGAAGTTTCGCATTTACATTCATTTGAAGTGTAGACGAGGAATACATGACACTTCGCAAATCATATTATATCTTACCATGAAACATAGAAATGAGATGCCATATCACGTTTTAAGAAGCATTAGAAAGCTATTGCCACGATACGTAGACATCTGCAAACGCTATTTCCTAGCGAGGAAGTATCGCATTCACATTCATTTGAAGTGTAGACGGGGAATACATAACACTTCGCAAATCATGTTGTATCTTACCATGAAGCATAGAAATGAGATGCGTAATCGCGTTTTAAGAATCATATGAACTCTATTGCTACGATACGTAGATATCTGCAAACGCTATTTCCTTGCAAGGAAGTGTCGCATTTACTTTCATTTGAATCGTAGACGAGGAATACATAACACTTCGCAA